>NW_026562307.1:45000-47500 GCF_027943255.1 Anastrepha obliqua
ATGAAACTCGAATTTGAGCCATATTAAACTGGTAATATTGTGATTTTATGCCTGGTTTTCCATACGTTAGTTTAAATAGAGAGTTATGGAATATAACCTTGGCATATTGGCACTAAAATATATAATAAAGACATTTCAAATCAAACTGAAATGTATTGAAATGAATTTTTCCCATACATTTTTGACAATGTGAGGTGTGCATGGCAAAAAACACTCACGGTGAAGGCATGTGATATAATATGAAAATATCAAAAGTTAACTAACCAATGATATTGAAGCATATAAATCGAATCATAACTATATGAAACTCGAATTTGAGCCATATTAAACTGGTAATATTGTGATTTATGCCTGGTTTTCCATACGTTAGTTTAAATAGAGAGTTATGGAATATAACCTTGGCATATTGGCACTAAAATATATAATAAAGACATTTCAAATCAAACTGAAATGTATTGAAATGAATTTTTCCCATACATTTTTGACAATGTGAGGTGTGCATGGCAAAAAACACTCACGGTGAAGGCATGTGATATAATATGAAAATATCAAAAGTTAACTAACCAATGATATTGAAGCATATAAATCGAATCATAACTATATGAAACTCGAATTTAAGCCATATTAAACTGGTAATATTGTGATTTTATGCCTGGTTTTCCATACGTTAGTTAAAAATAGAGAGTTATGGAATATAACCTTGGCATATTGGCACTAAAATATATAATAAAGACATTTCAAATCAAACTGAAATGTATTGAAATGAATTTTTCCCATACATTTTTGACAATGTGAGGTGTGCATGGCAAAAAACACTCACGGTGAAGGCATGTGATATAATATGAAAATATCAAAAGTTAACTAACCAATGATATTGAAGCATATAAATCGAATCATAACTATATGAAACTCGAATTTGAGCCATATTAAACTGGTAATATTGTGATTTTATGCCTGGTTTTCCATACGTTAGTTTAAATAGAGAGTTATGGAATATAACCTTGGCATATTGGCACTAAAATATATAATAAAGACATTTCAAATCAAACTGAAATGTATTGAAATGAATTTTTCCCATACATTTTTGACAATGTGAGGTGTGCATGGCAAAAAACACTCACGGTGAAGGCATGTGATATAATATGAAAATATCAAAAGTTAACTAACCAATGATATTGAAGCATATAAATCGAATCATAACTATATGAAACTCGAATTTAAGCCATATTAAACTGGTAATATTGTGATTTTATGCCTGGTTTTCCATACGTTAGTTAAAATAGAGAGTTATGGAATATAACCTTGGCATATTGGCACTAAAATATATAATAAAGACATTTCAAATCAAACTGAAATGTATTGAAATGAATTTTTCCCATACATTTTTGACAATGTGAGGTGTGCATGGCAAAAAACACTCACGGTGAAGGCATGTGATATAATATGAAAATATCAAAAAGTTAACTAACCAATGATATTGAAGCATATAAATCGAATCATAACTATATGAAACTCGAATTTAAGCCATATTAAACTGGTAATATTGTGATTTTATGCCTGGTTTTCCATACGTTAGTTTAAATAGAAAAAATTTTCGAATATATATACATATATGAAGAATCTATATTCTAATACTAACATGTTATGGAATATAACCTTGGCATATTGGCACTAAAATATATAATAAAGACATTTCAAATCAAACTGAAATGTATTGAAATGAATTTTTCCCATACATTTTTGACAATGTGAGGTGTGCATGGCAAAAAACACTCACGGTGAAGGCATGTGATATAATATGAAAATATCAAAAGTTAACTAACCAATGATATTGAAGCATATAAATCGAATCATAACTATATGAAACTCGAATTTAAGCCATATTAAACTGGTAATATTGTGATTTTATGCCTGGTTTTCCATACGTTAGTTTAAATAGAAAAAATTTTCGAATATATATACATATATGAAGAATCTATATTCTAATACTAACATGTTATGGAATATAACCTTGGCATATTGGCACTAAAATATATAATAAAGACATTTCAAATCAAACTGAAATGTATTGAAATGAATTTTTCCCATACATTTTTGACAATGTGAGGTGTGCATGGCAAAAAACACTCACGGTGAAGGCATGTGATATAATATGAAAATATCAAAAGTTAACTAACCAATGATATTGAAGCATATAAATCGAATCATAACTATATGAAACTCGAATTTGAGCCATATTAAACTGGTAATATATGATTTTATTCCTGGTTTTCCATACGTTAGTTTAAATAGAAAAAATTTTCGAATATATATACATATATGAAGAATCTATATTCTATACTAACATGTTATGGCATATTGGTGTTATTGTATTTTATTCCTGGTTTTCTATAGTTAGTTTAAATAGAAATAAATTTTTGAATTCAAAATTTTATATTCTATACTAGCATTACATAGAAATTATCCTCAACTGTTTGTTTCTTGTATAAATACAGGAAAT
>NW_026562307.1:50000-51935 GCF_027943255.1 Anastrepha obliqua
AACGAACAAAAAGAAAAAAAAAAAAAAAAAAAAAAAAAGAAAAAAAAAAAAATTTATATAATTATTTTGAATCCATAATTCTTTTTATTCTTTTTTCATTCAATTTGTGATCCATCAATTATATCATATTAAATATAATATATGATGGTACATTTTGTAATGTTTTTTCTTATTTTTTCTTTTAAAAACCTTTAAACATGAAAATAAAAAGTTGTACTTATTATTCATTTGATTGAATGATAAGTTAATTTGTTCACAATAACAAAAGTGGTATATATTTATTATATTATTATATATACATAAAATGATTAAAAAAATACAAAATAATTGAATCATAATAAATACCACCACTGTATTATTGTTGAACTAAGACATTCGCAACTTAATAAAAATGTTTAGAGTTAAATATATTTGATATATATTATTGAAAGAAAATCAATTTATATATTATTAATATTATTTAATTTTACTCTTTCAATTAATATATGCAAAAAAAAATTGACATTTGTTATAAATAAAAATAAATAAAAAAATACTCTAAGCGGTGGATCACTTGGCTCATGGGTCGATGAAGAACGCAGCAAACTGTGCGTCATCGTGTGAACTGCAGGACACATGAACATCGACATTTTGAACGCATATCGCAGTCCATGCTGTTATGTACATTAAATTCAATTTTAAAGTACTGCTTGGACTACATATGGTTGAGGGTTGTAAGACTATGCTAAATAAGTTGCTTATTCTTTTATAAAAATAATTGAATTTAAGCAAATGTGTATATTATTGGATTTTAAATAATTCATAATATTAATAGCAAAAAAAAATAAAGATATATAATGAATTTTATTTATTATATATTCTTTAAAAAAAAAATCCTCTCAAATAAAATGAAATGATGAAAATATTGAATCTAAGTATTCTTTACAAAAAATTTTCATATTATTTATATATATATATAAAATAATAATTTATATATGTAATTAAAAGGAGGAATGTCTAGCATAAAAATTAAATTTTTTATTCTAGGATTGCCTCATTTTACATTATTATTATTTTTATATATTTACAATATATAAAAGGAGAAAAGAAAAATAGAGATGAAAAGATGATATAATTTTTTTATTAAATTGTGAGAAGATAAAAAAGAATATTAAAACAACCTCAACTCATATGGGATTACCCCCTGAATTTAAGCATATTAATGAGGGGAGGAAAAGAAACTAACAAGGATTTTCTTAGTAGCGGCGAGCGAAAAGAAAATAGTTCAGCACTAAGTCACTTTGTCTATATGTCAAATGTGAGATGCAGTGTATGGAATATCTTAATATCTAGTATGAGAAATTAACGATTTAAGTCCTTCTTAAATGAGGCCATTTACCCATAGAGGGTGCCAGGCCCGTATAACGTTAATGATTACTAGAAAGATATTTCCAAAGAGTCGTGTTGCTTGATAGTGCAGCACTAAGTGGGTGGTAAACTCCATCTAAAACTAAATATAACCATGAGACCGATAGTAAACAAGTACCGTGAGGGAAAGTTGAAAAGAACTCTGAATAGAGAGTTAAATAGTACGTGAAACTGCTTAGAGGTTAAGCCCGATGAACCTGAATATCCATTATGAAAAATTCATCATTAAATAATTAAAAAAATAATGTGCATTTTTTTCATATAAGGACATTGTAATCTATTAACATAATAAAGTATTTATCAAAAGATCATTGGTGATATTAAGTTTATTTAAATTAATTTGCTTTTTAAGCATATTAACATAAAATAAATACTAATGATTTGATAAAGTGTTGATAGATTTTATTATATATAATGCTAAAATTCATTTTTTGAATTTTACAAAAAATTTAATATCTATGATATTAATATTTATTTGTATGCATTTATATGATTAACAATGCGAAAGATTCAGGATACCTTCGGGAC
>NW_026562308.1:5000-17500 GCF_027943255.1 Anastrepha obliqua
TGAGGTGTGCATGGCAAAAAACACTCACGGTGAAGGCATGTGATATAATATGAAAATATCAAAAGTTAACTAACCAATGATATTGAAGCATATAAATCGAATCATAACTATATGAAACTCGAATTTAAGCCATATTAAACTGGTAATATTGTGATTTTGTGCCTGGTTTTCCATACGTTAGTTTAAATAAAGAGTTATGGAATATAACCTTGGCATATTGCCATTAAAATATATAATAAAGACATTTCAAATCAAACTGAAATGTATTGAAATGAATTTTTCCCATACATTTTTGACAATGTGAGGTGTGCATGGCAAAAAACACTCACGGTGAAGGCATGTGAAATATAATATGAAAATATCAAAAGTTAACTAACCAATGATATTGAAGCATATAAATCGAATCATAACTATATGAAACTCGAATTTAAGCCATATTAAACTGGTAATATTGTGATTTTATGCCTGGTTTTCCATACGTTAGTTTAAATAAAGAGTTATGGAATATAACCTTGGCATATTGGCACTAAAATATATAATAAAGACATTTCAAATCAAACTGAAATGTATTGAAATGAATTTTTCCCATACATTTTTGACAATGTGAGGTGTGCATGGCAAAAAACACTCACGGTGAAGGCATGTGATATAATATGAAAATATCAAAAGTTAACTAACCAATGATATTGAAGCATATAAATCGAATCATAACTATATGAAACTCGAATTTGAGCCATATTAAACTGGTAATATTGTGATTTTATGCCTGGTTTTCCATACGTTAGTTTAAATAGAAAAAAATTCTCGAATATATATACATATATGAAGAATCTATATTCTATACTAACATTTTATGGAATATAACCTTGGCATATTGCCATTAAAATATATAATAAAGACATTTCAAATCAAACTGAAATGTATTGAAATGAATTTTTCCCATACATTTTTGACAATGTGAGGTGTGCATGGCAAAAAACACTCACGGTGAAGGCATGTGAAATAATATGAAAATATCAAAAGTTAACTAACCAATGATATTGAAGCATATAAATCGAATCATAACTATATGAAACTCGAATTTAAGCCATATTAAACTGGTAATATTGTGATTTTATGCCTGGTTTTCCATACGTTAGTTTAAATAGAAAAAATTTTCGAATATCTATACATATATGAAGAATCTATATTCTAATACTAACATGTTATGGAATATAACCTTGGCATATTGGCACTAAAATATATAATAAAGACATTTCAAATCAAACTGAAATGTATTGAAATGAATTTTTCCCATACATTTTTGACAATGTGAGGTGTGCATGGCAAAAAACACTCACGGTGAAGGCATGTGAAATATAATATGAAAATATCAAAAGTTAACTAACCAATGATATTGAAGCATATAAATCGAATCATAACTATATGAAACTCGAATTTAAGCCATATTAAACTGGTAATATTGTGATTTTATGCCTGGTTTTCCATACGTTAGTTTAAATAGAAAAAATTTTCGAATATATATACATATATGAAGAATCTATATTCTAATACTAACATGTTATGGAATATAACCTTGGCATATTGGCACTAAAATATATAATAAAGACATTTCAAATCAAACTGAAATGTATTGAAATGAATTTTTCCCATACATTTTTGACAATGTGAGGTGTGCATGGCAAAAAACACTCACGGTGAAGGCATGTGATATAATATGAAAATATCAAAAGTTAACTAACCAATGATATTGAAACATATAAATCGAATCATAACTATATGAAACTCGAATTTGAGCCATATTAAACTGGTAATATTGTGATTTTATGCCTGGTTTTCCATACGTTAGTTTAAATAAAGAGTTATGGAATATAACCTTGGCATATTGCCATTAAAATATATAATAAAGACATTTCAAATCAAACTGAAATGTATTGAAATGAATTTTTCCCATACATTTTTGACAATGTGAGGTGTGCATGGCAAAAAACACTCACGGTGAAGGCATGTGATATAATATGAAAATATCAAAAGTTAACTAACCAATGATATTGAAACATATAAATCGAATCATAACTATATGAAACTCGAATTTAAGCCATATTAAACTGGTAATATTGTGATTTTATGCCTGGTTTTTTCCATACGTTAGTTTAAATAGAAAAAATTTTCGAATATATATACATATATGAAGAATTCATATTAGCTATACTAACATGTTATGGAATATAACCTTGGCATATTGGCACTAAAATATATAATAAAGACATTTCAAATCAAACTGAAATGTATTGAAATGAATTTTCCCCATACATTTTTGACAATGTGAGGTGTGCATGGCAAAAAACACCACGGTGAAGGCATGTGAAATGATATGAAAATATCAAAAGTTAACTAACCAATGATATTGAAACATATAAATCGAATCATAACTATATGAAACTCGAATTTAAGCCATATTAAACTGGTAATATTGTGATTTTATGCCTGGTTTTCCATACGTTAGTTTAAATAGAAAAAATTTTCGAATATATATACATATATGAAGAATCTATATTCTATACTAACATTTTATGGAATATAACCTTGGCATATTGCCATTAAAATATATAATAAAGACATTTCAAATCAAACTGAAATGTATTGAAATGAATTTTTCCCATACATTTTTGACAATGTGAGGTGTGCATGGCAAAAAACACTCACGGTGAAGGCATGTGAAATAATATGAAAATATCAAAAGTTAACTAACCAATGATATTGAAGCATATAAATCGAATCATAACTATATGAAACTCGAATTTAAGCCATATTAAACTGGTAATATTGTGATTTTATGCCTGGTTTTCCATACGTTAGTTTAAATAGAGAGTTATGGAATATAACCTTGGCATATTGGCACTAAAATATATAATAAAGACATTTCAAATCAAACTGAAATGTATTGAAATGAATTTTTCCCATACATTTTTGACAATGTGAGGTGTGCATGGCAAAAAACACTCACGGTGAAGGCATGTGATATAATATGAAAATATCAAAAGTTAACTAACCAATGATATTGAAGCATATAAATCGAATCATAACTATATGAAACTCGAATTTGAGCCATATTAAACTGGTAATATTGTGATTTTATGCCTGGTTTTCCATACGTTAGTTTAAATAGAGAGTTATGGAATATAACCTTGGCATATTGGCACTAAAATATATAATAAAGACATTTCAAATCAAACTGAAATGTATTGAAATGAATTTTTCCCATACATTTTTGACAATGTGAGGTGTGCATGGCAAAAAACACTCACGGTGAAGGCATGTGATATAATATGAAAATATCAAAAGTTAACTAACCAATGATATTGAAGCATATAAATCGAATCATAACTATATGAAACTCGAATTTGAGCCATATTAAACTGGTAATATTGTGATTTTATGCCTGGTTTTCCATACGTTAGTTTAAATAGAGAGTTATGGAATATAACCTTGGCATATTGGCACTAAAATATATAATAAAGACATTTCAAATCAAACTGAAATGTATTGAAATGAATTTTTCCCATACATTTTTGACAATGTGAGGTGTGCATGGCAAAAAACACTCACGGTGAAGGCATGTGAAATAATATGAAAATATCAAAAGTTAACTAACCAATGATATTGAAGCATATAAATCGAATCATAACTATATGAAACTCGAATTTAAGCCATATTAAACTGGTAATATTGTGATTTTATGCCTGGTTTTCCATACGTTAGTTTAAATAGAGAGTTATGGAATATAACCTTGGCATATTGGCACTAAAATATATAATAAAGACATTTCAAATCAAACTGAAATGTATTGAAATGAATTTTTCCCATACATTTTTGACAATGTGAGGTGTGCATGGCAAAAAACACTCACGGTGAAGGCATGTGATATAATATGAAAATATCAAAAGTTAACTAACCAATGATATTGAAGCATATAAATCGAATCATAACTATATGAAACTCGAATTTGAGCCATATTAAACTGGTAATATTGTGATTTTATGCCTGGTTTTCCATACGTTAGTTTAAATAGAGAGTTATGGAATATAACCTTGGCATATTGGCACTAAAATATATAATAAAGACATTTCAAATCAAACTGAAATGTATTGAAATGAATTTTTCCCATACATTTTTGACAATGTGAGGTGTGCATGGCAAAAAACACTCACGGTGAAGGCATGTGATATAATATGAAAATATCAAAAGTTAACTAACCAATGATATTGAAGCATATAAATCGAATCATAACTATATGAAACTCGAATTTGAGCCATATTAAACTGGTAATATTGTGATTTTATGCCTGGTTTTCCATACGTTAGTTTAAATAGAGAGTTATGGAATATAACCTTGGCATATTGGCACTAAAATATATAATAAAGACATTTCAAATCAAACTGAAATGTATTGAAATGAATTTTTCCCATACATTTTTGACAATGTGAGGTGTGCATGGCAAAAAACACTCACGGTGAAGGCATGTGATATAATATGAAAATATCAAAAGTTAACTAACCAATGATATTGAAACATATAAATCGAATCATAACTATATGAAACTCGAATTTAAGCCATATTAAACTGGTAATATTGTGATTTTATGCCTGGTTTTCCATACGTTAGTTTAAATAGAGAGTTATGGAATATAACCTTGGCATATTGGCACTAAAATATATAATAAAGACATTTCAAATCAAACTGAAATGTATTGAAATGAATTTTTCCCATACATTTTTGACAATGTGAGGTGTGCATGGCAAAAAACACTCACGGTGAAGGCATGTGATATAATATGAAAATATCAAAAGTTAACTAACCAATGATATTGAAGCATATAAATCGAATCATAACTATATGAAACTCGAATTTGAGCCATATTAAACTGGTAATATTGTGATTTTATGCCTGGTTTTCCATACGTTAGTTTAAATAGAGAGTTATGGAATATAACCTTGGCATATTGGCACTAAAATATATAATAAAGACATTTCAAATCAAACTGAAATGTATTGAAATGAATTTTTCCCATACATTTTTCACAATGTGCGGTGTGCATGGCAAAAAACGCTCACGATGAAGGCATGTGAAATAATATGAAAATATCAAAAGTTAACTAACCAACGATATTGAAGCATATAAATCGAATCATAACTATATGAAACTCGAATTTAAGCCATATTAAACTGGTAATATTGTGATTTTATGCCTGGTTTTTTCCATACGTTAGTTTAAATAGAAAAAATTTTCGAATATATATACATATATGAAGAATTCATATTAGCTATACTAACATGTTATGGAATATAACCTTGGCATATTGGCACTAAAATATATAATAAAGACATTTCAAATCAAACTGAAATGTATTGAAATGAATTTTCCCCATACATTTTTGACAATGTGAGGTGTGCATGGCAAAAAACACCACGGTGAAGGCATGTGAAATGATATGAAAATATCAAAAGTTAACTAACCAATGATATTGAAACATATAAATCGAATCATAACTATATGAAACTCGAATTTAAGCCATATTAAACTGGTAATATTGTGATTTTATGCCTGGTTTTCCATACGTTAGTTTAAATAGAAAAAAATTCTCGAATATATATACATATATGAAGAATCTATATTCTATACTAACATTTTATGGAATATAACCTTGGCATATTGCCATTAAAATATATAATAAAGACATTTCAAATCAAACTGAAATGTATTGAAATGAATTTTTCCCATACATTTTTGACAATGTGAGGTGTGCATGGCAAAAAACACTCACGGTGAAGGCATGTGAAATAATATGAAAATATCAAAAGTTAACTAACCAATGATATTGAAGCATATAAATCGAATCATAACTATATGAAACTCGAATTTAAGCCATATTAAACTGGTAATATTGTGATTTTATGCCTGGTTTTCCATACGTTAGTTTAAATAGAAAAAATTTTCGAATATATATACATATATGAAGAATCTATATTCTATACTAACATGTTATGGAATATAACCTTGACATATTGCCATTAAAATATATAATAAAGACATTTCAAATCAAACTGAAATGTATTGAAATGAATTTTTCCCATACATTTTTGACAATGTGAGGTGTGCATGGCAAAAAACACTCACGGTGAAGGCATGTGATATAATATGAAAATATCAAAAGTTAACTAACCAATGATATTGAAGCATATAAATCGAATCATAACTATATGAAACTCGAATTTGAGCCATATTAAACTGGTAATATTGTGATTTTATGCCTGGTTTTCCATACGTTAGTTTAAATAGAAAAAATTTTCGAATATATATGCATATATGAAGAATCTATATTCTATACTAACATGTTATGGAATGTGACCTTGGCATATTGCCATTAAAATATATAATAAAGACATTTCAAATCAAACTGAAATGTATTGAAATGAATTTTTCCCATACATTTTTGACAATGTGAGGTGTGCATGGCAAAAAACACTCACGGTGAAGGCATGTGATATAATATGAAAATATCAAAAGTTAACTAACCAATGATATTGAAGCATATAAATCGAATCATAACTATATGAAACTCGAATTTGAGCCATATTAAACTGGTAATATTATGATTTTATTCCTGGTTTTCCATACGTTAGTTTAAATAGAAAAAATTTTCGAATATATATACATATATGAAGAATCTATATTCTATACTAACATGTTATGGCATATTGGTGTTATTGTATTTTATTCCTGGTTTTCTATAGTTAGTTTAAATAGAAATAAATTTTTGAATTCAAAATTTTATATTCTATACTAGCATTACATAGAAATTATCCTCAACTGTTTGTTTCTTGTATAAATACAGGAAATTAAACAGATGATGAAGAGAAAAAAATAAGAAAAACAAAAATTTATAAGAAAAATTAAATTTTAAACAAAGGAAAAGAGGAGAAAATTTTTTCAATCATATATATTTATGATTAAAAAATAGAATTATGAAATTATTAATTTCAATTCAAAGAGAAAAATTATGTAATATATGAAATTATTACATTAAAAATGCATTTGAAAAAAAAAGTAAAATGTTATTAAGAATGATAAATTATTTGAAAATTGGCAAATATTAAGAAGAAATATCGTTCTTATATTTTTATATAAAATATATAATATAGAGAACGAAAATTCTTTTTCATAAAAAACGGTTTTTGAATTTTGATAAGAAAAGCTAAAGGGGGGTCGCCCCTTTACTTTTTATATACACCGTAATTTATGAAATTTTCAAATATGAAAAACAAAGAAAAATATATAAATAAAAATATTATTCTGGTTGATCCTGCCAGTAGTTATATGCTTGTCTCAAAGATTAAGCCATGCATGTCTAAGTACAAACAAATTAAAAGTGAAACCGCAAAAGGCTCATTATATCAGTTATGGTTCCATAGATCGTTAACAGTTACTTGGATAACTGTGGTAATTCTAGAGCTAATACATGCAATATAAACACGGACCTTATGGAACGTGTGCTTTTATTAGACTAAAACCAAGCGATCATTTGATCGTTAAATTGGTTGAACTCTAGATAACTTGCAGATCGTATGGTCCCGTACCGACGACAGATCTTTCAAATGTCTGCCCTATCAACTTTTGATGGTAGTATCTAGGACTACCATGGTTGCAACGGGTAACGGGGAATCAGGGTTCGATTCCGGAGAGGGAGCCTGAGAAACGGCTACCACATCTAAGGAAGGCAGCAGGCGCGTAAATTACCCACTCCCAGTTCGGGGAGGTAGTGACGAAAAATAACAATACAGGACTCATATCCGAGGCCCTGTAATTGGAATGAGTACACTTTAAATCCTTTAACAAGGACCTATTGGAGGGCAAGTCTGGTGCCAGCAGCCGCGGTAATTCCAGCTCCAATAGCGTATATTAAAGTTGTTGCGGTTAAAACGTTCGTAGTTGAATTTGTGCTTCATACGGGTAGTACAACTATATATTGTGGTATGTACATTACCTTATGTATGTAAGCGTATTACCGGTGGAGTTCTTATATATAATTAATACAATGTATTTTTTATATATTCCTCCTATTTAAACCTACTTCAGTGCTCTTCATCGAGTGTTGTTGTGGGCCGGTACAATTACTTTGAACAAATTAGAGTGCTTAAAGCAGGCTCCAAATGCCTGAATATTTTGTGCATGGAATAATGAAATAAGACCTCTGTTCTACTTTCATTGGTTTTTAGATCAAGAGGTAATGATTAATAGAAGCAGTTTGGGGGCATTAGTATTACGACGCGAGAGGTGAAATTCTTGGACCGTCGTAAGACTAACTTAAGCGAAAGCATTTGCCAAAGATGTTTTCATTAATCAAGAACGAAAGTTAGAGGTTCGAAGGCGATCAGATACCGCCCTAGTTCTAACCATAAACGATGCCAGCTAGCAATTGGGTGTAGCTACTACTATGGCTCTCTCAGTCGCTTCCCGGGAAACCAAAGCTTTTGGGCTCCGGGGGAAGTATGGTTGCAAAGCTGAAACTTAAAGGAATTGACGGAAGGGCACCACCAGGAGTGGAGCCTGCGGCTTAATTTGACTCAACACGGGAAAACTTACCAGGTCCGAACATAAGCGTGTAAGACAGATTGATAGCTCTTTCTCGAATCTATGGGTGGTGGTGCATGGCCGTTCTTAGTTCGTGGAGTGATTTGTCTGGTTAATTCCGATAACGAACGAGACTCAAATATATTAAATAGATGCTTTCAGGATTATGATGTTGAAACTTATATAGCCTTCTTTCATGCGTACATCTTGAATGTACAAGTGTTTGAATGTGTTTATATAAGTGGAGTCGTACCTGTTGGTTTGTCCCATTATAAGGACACTAGCTTCTTAAATGGACAAATTGCGTCTAGCAGTAACGAGATTGAGCAATAACAGGTCTGTGATGCCCTTAGATGTCCTGGGCTGCACGCGCGCTACAATGAAAGTATCAACGTGTATTTCCTAGACCGAGAGGTCCGGGTAAACCGCTGAACCACTTTCATGCTTGGGATTGTGAACTGAAACTGTTCACATGAACTTGGAATTCCCAGTAAGTGCGAGTTATTAACTCGCATTGATTAAGTCCCTGCCCTTTGTACATACCGCCCGTCGCTACTACCGATTGAATTATTTAGTGAGGTCTCCGGACGTGATCACTGTGACGCCTCGTGTGTCACGGTTGTTTCGCAAAAGTTGACCGAACTTGATTATTTAGAGGAAGTAAAAGTCGTAACAAGGTTTCCGTAGGTGAACCTGCGGAAGGATCATTATTGTGTTCCATATCCGTAAGAAAAACAAACAAACAAACAAACAAACAAACAGACAAGCAAACAAACGAACAAAAAGAAAAAAAAAAAAAAAAAAAAAAGAAAAAAAAAAAAAAATTTATATAATTATTTTGAATCCATAATTCTTTTTATTCTTTTTCATTCAATTTGTGATCCATCAATTATATCATATTAAATATAATATATGATGGTACATTTTGTAATGTTTTTTCTTATTTTTTTCTTTTAAAAACCTTTAAACATGAAAATAAAAAGTTGTACTTATTATTCATTTGATTGAATGATAAGTTAATTTGTTCACAATAACAAAAGTGGTATATATTTATTATATTATTATATATATACATAAAATGATTAAAAAAATACAAAATAATTGAATCATAATAAATACCACCACTGTATTATTGTTGAACTAAGACATTCGCAACTTAATAAAAATGTTTAGAGTTAAATATATTTGATATATATTATTGAAAGAAAATCAATTTATATATTATTAATATTATTTAATTTTACTCTTTCAATTAATATATGCAAAAAAAAATTGACATTTGTTATAAATAAAAATAAATAAAAAAATACTCTAAGCGGTGGATCACTTGGCTCATGGGTCGATGAAGAACGCAGCAAACTGTGCGTCATCGTGTGAACTGCAGGACACATGAACATCGACATTTTGAACGCATATCGCAGTCCATGCTGTTATGTACATTAAATTCAATTTTAAAGTACTGCTTGGACTACATATGGTTGAGGGTTGTAAGACTATGCTAAATAAGTTGCTTATTCTTTTATAAAAATAATTGAATTTAAGCAAATGTGTATATTATTGGATTTTAAATAATTCATAATATTAATAGCAAAAAAAATAAAGATATATAATGAATTTTATTTATTATATATTCTTTAAAAAAAAAATCCTCTCAAATAAAATGAAATGATGAAAATATTGAATCTAAGTATTCTTTACAAAAAATTTTCATATTATTTATATATATATATATAAAATAATAATTTATATATGTAATTAAAAGGAGGAATGTCTAGCATAAAAATTAAATTTTTTATTCTAGGATTGCCTCATTTTACATTATTATTATTTTTATATATTTACAATATATAAAAGGAGAAAAGAAAAATAGAGATGAAAAGATGATATAATTTTTTTATTAAATTGTGAGAAGATAAAAAAAGAATATTAAAACAACCTCAACTCATATGGGATTACCCCCTGAATTTAAGCATATTAATGAGGGGAGGAAAAGAAACTAACAAGGATTTTCTTAGTAGCGGCGAGCGAAAAGAAAATAGTTCAGCACTAAGTCACTTTGTCTATATGTCAAATGTGAGATGCAGTGTATGGAATATCTTAATATCTAGTATGAGAAATTAACGATTTAAGTCCTTCTTAAATGAGGCCATTTACCCATAGAGGGTGCCAGGCCCGTATAACGTTAATGATTACTAGAAAGATATTTCCAAAGAGTCGTGTTGCTTGATAGTGCAGCACTAAGTGGGTGGTAAACTCCATCTAAAACTAAATATAACCATGAGACCGATAGTAAACAAGTACCGTGAGGGAAAGTTGAAAAGAACTCTGAATAGAGAGTTAAATAGTACGTGAAACTGCTTAGAGGTTAAGCCCGATGAACCTGAATATCCATTATGAAAAATTCATCATTAAATAATTAAAAAAATAATGTGCATTTTTTTCATATAAGGACATTGTAATCTATTAACATAATAAAGTATTTATCAAAAGATCATTGGTGATATTAAGTTTATTTAAATTAATTTGCTTTTTAAGCATATTAACATAAAATAAATACTAATGATTTGATAAAGTGTTGATAGATTTTATTATATATAATGCTAAAATTCATTTTTTGAATTTTACAAAAAATTTAATATCTATGATATTAATATTTATTTGTATGCATTTATATGATTAACAATGCGAAAGATTCAGGATACCTTCGGGACCCGTCTTGAAACACGGACCAAGGAGTCTAACATATGTGCAAGTCATTGAGTTATATTAAACTTAATGGCATAATTAACTTAACTTAAATATAATGGGATTAATTTTTAGTCTATTTTTTAATAAATAGTCAATTAATTCAATCCCGGGGCGTTCCATATAGTTATGTATAATGATAATTTATTATTATTTATACCTCTAACTGGAGCGTACCTTGAGCATATATGCTGTGACCCGAAAGATGGTGAACTATACTTGATCAGGTTGAAGTCAGGGGAAACCCTGATGGAAGACCGAAACAGTTCTGACGTGCAAATCGATTGTCAGAATTGAGTATAGGGGCGAAAGACCAATCGAACCATCTAGTAGCTGGTTCCCTCCGAAGTTTCCCTCAGGATAGCTGGTGCATTTAAAAATTATATAAAATAATCTTATCTGGTAAAGCGAATGATTAGAGGCCTTAGGGTCGAAACGATTTTAACCTATTCTCAAACTTTAAATGGGTAAGAACCTCACCTTTCTTGATATGAAGGTTGAGGTTATGATATAATGTGCCCAGTGGGCCACTTTTGGTAAGCAGAACTGGCGCTGTGGGATGAACCAAACGTAATGTTACGGTGCCTAAATTAACAACTCATGCAGATACCATGAAAGGCGTTGGTTGCTTAAAACAGCAGGACGGTGGACATGGAAGTCGTAATCCGCTAAGGAGTGTGTAACAACTCACCTGCCGAAGCAACTAGCCCTTAAAATGGATGGCGCTTAAGTTGTATACCTATACATTACCGCTAAAGTAGATGATTTATAAAACAATTTCGATTGATTTATAAATTTTGAAACTTTAGTGAGTAGGAGGGTACAATAGTGTGCTTAGAAGTGTTTGGCGTAAGCCTGCATGGAGCCGCTATTGGTACAGATCTTGGTGGTAGTAGCAAATAATCGAATGAGACCTTGGAGGACTGAAGTGGAGAAGGGTTTCGTGTGAACAGTGGTTGATCACGAGTTAGTCGGTCCTAAGTTCAAGGCGAAAGCCGAAAATTTTCAAGTTTTTAATAAAAAAAAATATTAATAAAAATATATTTAAAAATAATTAAAATACTTGAATTATTTTGAACGAAAGGGAATACGGTTCCAATTCCGTAACCTGTTGAGTATCCGTT
>NW_026562309.1:0-46350 GCF_027943255.1 Anastrepha obliqua
CTGAAACTTTGATTAAAAGTTAGGTAAGACTCTCCTCTTTCCAACAATGTACACTTCTTTGGCAACTAGTTGGAAATTGGATGTAAAACAATCACAAAATGTCAGAAAACAGCCTTTCTGACTCGAATTTTTCTGAACATTTTTGGCGGTAAAGTCGCATATTTCCCTCAATTCTGCTCCGATTTCGCTGAAACCTTCATCGTAAGTTAGATAAGACTCTCCTCTTTCCAACAATGTACACTTCTTTGGCAATTGGTTGGAAATTGGATGTAAAACAATCACAAAATGTCAGAAAAAAGCCTTTCTGACTCGAATTTTTCTGAACATTTTTGGCGGTAAAAGTCGCATAGTTTCCCTCAATTCTGCTCCGATTTCGCTGAAACTTTCATTAAAAGTTAGATAAGACTCTCTTCTTTCCAACAATGTACACTTCTTTGACAATTGGTTGGAAATTGGATGTAAAACAATCACAAAATGTCAGAAAAAAGCCTTTCTGACTCGAATTTTTCTGAACATTTTTGGCGGTAAAAGTCCCATAGTTCCCTGAATTCTGCTCCGATTTCGCTGAAACTTTCATTAAAAGTTAGATAAGACTCTCCTCTTTCCAACAATGTACACTTCTTTGGCAATTGGTTGGAAATTGGATGTAAAACAATCACAAAATGTCAGAAAAAAGCCTTTCCGACTCGAATTTTTCTGAACATTTTTGGCGGTAAAAGTCGCATAGTTCCCTCAATTCTGCTCCGATTTCGCTGAAACTTTCATTAAAAGTTAGATAAGATTCTCCTCTTTCCAAAAATGTACACCTCTTTGGCAATTGGTTGGAAATTGGATGTAAAACAATCACAAAATGTCAGAAAAAAGCCTTTCCGACTCGAATTTTTCTGAACATTTTTGGCGGTAAAAGTCGCATAGTTCCCTCAATTCTGCTCCGATTTCGCTGAAACTTTCATTAAAAGTTAGATAAGACTCTCTTCTTTCCAACAATGTACACTTCTTTGGCAATTGGTTGGAAATTGGATGTAAAACAATCAGAAAATGTCACATAAAAGCCTCATTGACTCGAATTTTTTTGAAACTTTTTTTGGCGGTAAAGTCCCATAGTTCCCTCAATTCTGCTCCGATTTCGCTGAAACTTTCATTAAAGTTAGATAAGACTCTCCTCTTTCCAACAATGTACACTTCTTTGGCAATTGGTTGGAAATTGGATGTAAAACAATCAGAAAATGTCACATAAAAGCCTCATTGACTCGAATTTTTTTGAAACTTTTTTTGGCGGTAAAAGTCCCATAGTTCCCTCAATTCTGCTCCGATTTCGCTGAAACTTTCATTAAAAGTTAGATAAGACTCTCCTCTTTTCAACAATGTACACTTCTTTGGCAATTGGTTGGAAATTGGATGTAAAACAATCACAAAATGTCAGAAAAAAGCCTTTCCGACTCGAATTTTTTCTGAACATTTTTGGCGGTAAAAGTCCCATAGTTCCCTCAATTCTGCTCCGATTTCGCTGAAACTTTGATTAAAAGTTAGATAAGGCTCTCTTCTTTCCAACAATGTACACTTCTTTGGCAATTGGTTGGAAATTGGATGTAAAACAATCAGAAATGTCACATAAAAGCCTCATTGACTCGAATTTTTTTGAAACTTTTTTTGGCGGTAAAAGTCGCATAGTTCCCTCAATTCTCCTCCGATTTCGCTGAAACTTTCATTAAAAGTTAGATAAGACTCTCTTCTTTCCAACAATGTACACTTCTTTGGCAATTGGTTGGAAATTGGATGTAAAACAATCACAAAATATCAGAAAAAAGCCTTTCTGACTCGAATTTTTCTGAACATTTTTGGCGGTAAAAGTCGCATAGTTCCCTCAATTCTGCTCCGATTTCGCTGAAACTTTCATTAAAAGTTAGATAAGACTCTCCTCTTTCCAACAATGTACACTTCTTTGGCAATTGGTTGGAAATTGGATGTAAAACAATCAGAAAATGTCACATAAAAGCCTCATTGACTCGAATTTTTTTGAAACTTTTTTTGGCGGTAAAAGTCCCATAGTTCCCTCAATTCTACGCCAATTCGCTGAAACTTTCATTAAAAGTTAGGTAAGACTCTCCTCTTTCCAACAATGTACACTTCTGTGACAATTGGTTGGAAATTGGATGTAAAACAATCACAAAATGTCAGAAAAAAAGCCTTTCTGACTCGAATTTTTCTGAACATTTTTGGCGGTAAAAGTCGCATAGTTCCCTCAATTCTGCTCCGATTTCGCTGAAACTTTCATTAAAAGTTAGATAAGACTCTCTTCTTTCCAACAATGTACACTTCTTTGGCAATTGGTTGGAAATTGGATGTAAAACAATCAGAAAATGTCACATAAAAGCCTCATTGACTCGAATTTTTTGAAACTTTTTTTGGCGGTAAAAGTCGCATAGTTCCCTCAATTCTCCTCGGATTTCGCTGAAACTTTGATTAAAAGTTAGGTAAGACTCTCCTCTTTCCAACAATGTACACTTCTTTGGCAACTAGTTGGAAATTGGATGTAAAACAATCACAAAATGTCAGAAAACAGCCTTTCTGACTCGAATTTTTCTGAACATTTTTGGCGGTAAAAGTCGCATATTTCCCTCAATTCTGCTCCGATTTCGCTGAAACCTTCATCGTAAGTTAGATTAGACTCTCCTCTTTCCAACAATGTACACTTCTTTGGCAATTTGTTGGAAATTGGATGTAAAACAATCACAAAATGTCAGAAAAAAGCCTTTCTGACTCGAATTTTTCTGAACATTTTTGGCGGTTAAAGTCCCATAGTTCCCTCAATTCTGCTCCGATTTCGCTGAAACTTTCATTAAAAGTTAGATAAGACTCTCCTCTTTCCAACAATGTACACTTCTTTGGCAATTGGTTGGAAATTGGATGTAAAACAATCAGAAAATGTCACATAAAAGCCTCATTGACTCGAATTTTTTTGAAACTTTTTTTGGCGGTAAAGTCGCATAGTTCCCTCAATTCTACGCCAATTTCGCTGAAACTTTCATTAAAAGTTAGGTAAGACTCTCCTCTTTCCAACAATGTACACTTCTTTGGCAACTAGTTGGAAATTGGATGTAAAACAATCACAAAATGTCAGAAAAAAGCCTTTCTGACTCGAATTTTTCTGAACATTTTTGCGGTAAAAGTCGCATAGTTCCCTCAATTCTGCTCCGATTTCACTGAAACTTTCATTAAAAGTTAGATAAGACTCTCCTCTTTCCAACAATGTACACTTCTTTGGCAATTGGTTGGAAATTGGATGTAAAACAATCAGAAAATGTCACATAAAAGCCTCATTGACTCGAATTTTTTTGAAACTTTTTTTGGCGGTAAAAGTCCCATAGTTCCCTCAATTCTGCTCCGATTTCGCTGAAACTTTCATTAAAAGTTAGATAAGACTCTCCTCTTTCCAACAATGTACACTTCTTTGGCAATTGGTTGGAAATTGGATGTAAAACAATCAGAAAATGTCACATAAAAGCCTCATTGACTCGAATTTTTTTGAAACTTTTTTTGGCGGTAAAAGTCCCATAGTTCCCTCAATTCTGCTCCGATTTCGCTGAAACTTTCATTAAAAGTTAGGTAAGACTCTCCTCTTTCTAACAATGTACACTTCTTTGACAATTGGTTGGAAATTGGATGTAAAACAATCAGAAAATGTCAGAAAAAAGCCTTTCTGACTCGAATTTTTCTGAACATTTTTGGCGGTAAAAGTCGCATAGTTCCCTCAATTCTGCTCCGATTTCGCTGAAACTTTCATTAAAAGTTAGATAAGACTCTCCTCTTTCCAACAATGTACACTTCTTTGGCAATTGGTTGGAAATTGGATGTAAAACAATCAGAAAATGTCACATAAAAGCCTCATTGACTCGAATTTTTTTGAAACTTTTTTTGGCGGTAAAAGTCCCATAGTTCCCTCAATTCTGCTCCGATTTCGCTGAAACTTTCATCGTAAGTTAGATAAGACTCTCCTCTTTCCAACAATGTACACTTCTTTGGCAATTGGTTGGAAATTGGATGTAAAACAATCAGAAAATGTCACATAAAAGCCTCATTGACTCGAATTTTTTGAAACTTTTTTTGGCGGTAAAAGTCCCATAGTTCCCTCAATTCTGCTCCGATTTCGCTGAAACTTTCATTAAAAGTTAGGTAAGACTCTCCTCTTTCTAACAATGTACACTTCTTTGACAATTGGTTGGAAATTGGATGTAAAACAATCACAAAATGTCAGAAAAAGCCTTTCTGACTCGAATTTTTCTGAACATTTTTGGCGGTAAAAGTCGCATAGTTCCCTCAATTCTCCTCCGATTTCGCTGAAACTTTCATTAAAAGTTAGATAAGATTCTCCTCTTTCCAAAAATGTACACTTCTTTGGCAATTGGTTGGAAATTGGATGTAAAACAATCACAAAATGTCAGAAAAAAGCCTTTCTGACTCGATTTTTCTGAACATTTTTGGCGGTAAAAGTCCCATAGTTCCCTCAATTCTGCTCCGATTTCGCTGAAACTTTCATTAAAAGTTAGATAAGACTCTCCTCTTTCCAACAATGTACACTTCTTTGGCAATTGGTTGGAAATTGGATGTAAAACAATCAGAAAATGTCACATAAAAGCCTCATTGACTCGAATTTTTTTGAAACTTTTTTTGGCGGTAAAAGTCCCATAGTTCCCTCAATTCTACGCCAATTTCGCTGAAACTTTCATTAAAAGTTAGGTAAGACTCTCCTCTTTCCAACAATGTACACTTCTTTGGCAACTAGTTGGAAATTGGATGTAAAACAATCACAAAATGTCAGAAAACAGCCTTTCTGACTCGAATTTTTCTGAACATTTTTGGCGGTAAAAGTCCCATAGTTCCCTCAATTCTGCTCCGATTTCGCTGAAACCTTCATCGTAAGTTAGATAAGACTCTCCTCTTTCCAACAATGTACACTTCTTTGGCAATTGGTTGGAAATTGGATGTAAAACAATCACAAAATGTCAGAAAAAAGCCTTTCTGACTCGAATTTTTTCTGAACATTTTTGGCGGTAAAAGTCGCATAGTTCCCTCAATTCTGCTCCGATTTCGCTGAAACCTTCATCGTAAGTTAGATTAGACTCTCTTCTTTCCAACAATGTACACTTCTTTGGCAATTGGTTGGAAATTGGATGTAAAACAATCAGAAAATATCACATAAAAGCCTCATTGACTCGAATTTTTTTGAAACTTTTTTTGGCGGTAAAAGTCGCATTAGTTCCCTCAATTCTCCTCCGATTTCGCTGAAACTTTCATTAAAAGTTAGATAAGACTCTCTTCTTTCCAACAATGTACACTTCTTTGGCAATTGGTTGGAAATTGGATGTAAAACAATCACAAAATGTCAGAAAAAAGCCTTTCTGACTCGAATTTTTCTGACATTTTTGGCGGTAAAAGTCCCATAGTTCCCTCAATTCTGCTCCGATTTCGCTGAAACTTTCATTAAAAGTTAGATAAGACTCTCCTCTTTCCAACAATGTACACTTCTTTGGCAATTGGTTGGAAATTGGATGTAAAACAATCAGAAAATGTCACATAAAAGCCTCATTGACTCGAATTTTTTTGAAACTTTTTTTGGCGGTAAAAGTCCCATAGTTCCCTCAAGTCTGCTCCGATTTCGCTGAAACTTTCATTAAAAGTTAGGTAAGACTCTCCTCTTTCTAACAATGTACACTTCTTTGGCAATTGGTTGGAAATTGGATGTAAAACAATCAGAAAATGTCACATAAAAGCCTCATTGACTCGAATTTTTTTGAAACTTTTTTTTGGCGGTAAAAGTCCCATAGTTCCCTCAATTCTGCTCCGATTTCGCTGAAACTTTCATTAAAAGTTAGATAAGACTCTCCTCTTTTCAACAATGTACACTTCTTTGGCAATTGGTTGGAAAATTGGATGTAAAACAATCACAAAATGTCAGAAAAAAGCCTTTCCGACTCGAATTTTTCTGAACATTTTTGGCGGTAAAAGTCCCATAGTTCCTCAATTCTGCTCCGATTTCGCTGAAACTTTGATTAAAAGTTAGATAAGGCTCTCTTCTTTCCAACAATGTACACTTCTTTGGCAATTGGTTGGAAATTGGATGTAAAACAATCAGAAAATGTCACATAAAAGCCTCATTGACTCGAATTTTTTTGAAACTTTTTTGGCGGTAAAGTCGCATAGTTCCCCCCCCTCAATTCTCCTCCGATTTCGCTGAAACTTTCATTAAAAGTTAGATAAGACTCTCTTCTTTCCAACAATGTACACTTCTTTGGCAATTGGTTGGAAATTGGATGTAAAACAATCACAAAATATCAGAAAAAAGCCTTTCTGACTCGAATTTTTCTGAACATTTTTGGCGGTAAAAGTCGCATAGTTCCCTCAATTCTGCTCCGATTTCGCTGAAACTTTCATTAAAAGTTAGATAAGACTCTCCTCTTTCCAACAATGTACACTTCTTTGGCAATTGGTTGGAAATTGGATGTAAAACAATCAGAAAATGTCACATAAAAGCCTCATTGACTCGAATTTTTTTGAAACTTTTTTTGGCGGTAAAAGTCCCATAGTTCCCTCAATTCTGCTCCGATTTCGCTGAAACTTTCATTAAAAGTTAGGTAAGACTCTCCTCTTTCTAACAATGTACACTTCTTTGACAATTGGTTGGAAATTGGATGTAAAACAATCACAAAATGTCAGAAAAAAGCCTTTCTGACTCGAATTTTTCTGAACATTTTTGGCGGTAAAAGTCGCATAGTTCCCTCAATTCTCCTCCGATTTCGCTGAAACTTTCATTAAAAGTTAGATAAGACTCTCCTCTTTTCAACAATGTACACTTCTTTGGCAATTGGTTGGAAATTGGATGTAAAACAATCACAAAATGTCAGAAAAAAGCCTTTCCGACTCGAATTTTTCTGAACATTTTGGCGGTAAAAGTCCCATAGTTCCCTCAATTCTGCTCCGATTTCGCTGAAACTTTGATTAAAAGTTAGATAAGGCTCTCTTCTTTCCAACAATGTACACTTCTTTGGCAATTGGTTGGAAATTGGATGTAAAACAATCAGAAAATGTCACATAAAAGCCTCATTGACTCGAATTTTTTTGAAACTTTTTTTTGGCGGTAAAAGTCGCATAGTTCCCTCAATTCTCCTCCGATTTCGCTGAAACTTTCATTAAAAGTTAGATAAGACTCTCTTCTTTCCAACAATGTACACTTCTTTGGCAATTGGTTGGAAATTGGATGTAAAACAATCACAAAATATCAGAAAAAAGCCTTTCTGACTTCCGACATTTTTCTGAACATTTTTGGCGGTAAAAGTCGCATAGTTCCCTCAATTCTGCTCCGATTTCGCTGAAACTTTCATTAAAAGTTAGATAAGACTCTCCTCTTTCCAACAATGTACACTTCTTGGCAATTGGTTGGAAATTGGATGTAAAACAATCAGAAAATGTCACATAAAAGCCTCATTGACTCGAATTTTTTGAAACTTTTTTGGCGGTAAAAGTCCCATAGTTCCCTCAATTCTACGCCAATTTCGCTGAAACTTTCATTAAAAGTTAGGTAAGACTCTCCTCTTTCCAACAATGTACACTTCTGTGACAATTGGTTGGAAATTGGATGTAAAACAATCACAAAATGTCAGAAAAAAGCCTTTCTGACTCGAATTTTTCTGAACATTTTTGGCGGTAAAAGTCGCATAGTTCCCTCAATTCTGCTCCGATTTCGCTGAAACTTTCATTAAAAGTTAGATAAGACTCTCTTCTTTCCAACAATGTACACTTCTTTGGCAATTGGTTGGAAATTGGATGTAAAACAATCAGAAAATGTCACATAAAGCCTCATTGACTCGAATTTTTTGAAACTTTTTTTGGCGGTAAAAGTCGCATAGTTTCCCTCAATTCTCCTCGGATTTCGCTGAAACTTTGATTAAAAGTTAGGTAAGACTCTCCTCTTTCCAACAATGTACACTTCTTTGGCAACTAGTTGGAAATTGGATGTAAAACAATCACAAAATGTCAGAAAACAGCCTTTCTGACTCGAATTTTTCTGAACATTTTTGGCGGTAAAAGTCGCATATTTCCCTCAATTCTGCTCCGATTTCGCTGAAACCTTCATCGTAAGTTAGATTAGACTCTCCTCTTTCCAACAATGTACACTTCTTTGGCAATTTGTTGGAAATTGGATGTAAAACAATCACAAAATGTCAGAAAAAAGCCTTTCTGACTCGAATTTTTCTGAACATTTTTGGCGGTTAAAGTCCCATAGTTCCCTCAATTCTGCTCCGATTTCGCTGAAACTTTCATTAAAAGTTAGATAAGACTCTCCTCTTTCCAACAATGTACACTTCTTTGGCAACTGGTTGGAAATTGGATGTAAAACAATCAGAAAATGTCACATAAAAGCCTCATTGACTCGAATTTTTTGAAACTTTTTTTGGCGGTAAAAGTCGCATAGTTCCCTCAATTCTCCTCCGATTTCGCTGAAACTTTCATTAAAAGTTAGATAAGACTCTCTTCTTTCCAACAATGTACACTTCTTTGGCAATTGGTTGGAAATTGGATGTAAAACAATCACAAAATATCAGAAAAAAGCCTTTCTGACTCGAATTTTTCTGAACATTTTTGGCGGTAAAAGTCGCATAGTTCCCTCAATTCTGCTCCGATTTCGCTGAAACTTTCATTAAAAGTTAGATAAGACTCTCCTCTTTCCAACAATGTACACTTCTTTGGCAATTGGTTGGAAATTGGATGTAAAACAATCAGAAAATGTCACATAAAAGCCTCATTGACTCGAATTTTTTTGAAACTTTTTTTGGCGGTAAAAGTCCCATAGTTCCCTCAATTCTGCTCCGATTTCGCTGAAACTTTCATTAAAAGTTAGGTAAGACTCTCCTCTTTCTAACAATGTACACTTCTTTGACAATTGGTTGGAAATTGGATGTAAAACAATCACAAAATGTCAGAAAAAAGCCTTTCTGACTCGAATTTTTCTGAACATTTTTGGCGGTAAAAGTCGCATAGTTCCCTCAATTCTCCTCCGATTTCGCTGAAACTTTCATTAAAAGTTAGATAAGATTCTCCTCTTTCCAAAAATGTACACTTCTTTGGCAATTGGTTGGAAATTGGATGTAAAACAATCAGAAAATGTCACATAAAAGCCTCATTGACTCGAATTTTTTTGAAACTTTTTTTGGCGGTAAAAGTCGCATAGTTCCCTCAATTCTCCTCGGATTTCGCTGAAACTTTGATTAAAAGTTAGGTAAGACTCTCCTCTTTCCAACAATGTACACTTCTTTGGCAACTAGTTGGAAATTGGATGTAAAACAATCACAAAATGTCAGAAAACAGGCCTTTCTGACTCGAATTTTTCTGAACATTTTTGGCGGTAAAAGTCGCATATTTCCCTCAATTCTGCTCCGATTTCGCTGAAACCTTCATCGTAAGTTAGATAAGACTCTCCTCTTTCCAACAATGTACACTTCTTTGGCAATTGGTTGGAAATTGGATGTAAAACAATCACAAAATGTCAGAAAAAAGCCTTTCTGACTCGAATTTTTCTGAACATTTTTGGCGGTAAAAGTCGCATAGTTCCCTCAATTCTGCTCCGATTTCGCTGAAACTTTCATTAACAGTTAGATAAGACTCTCTTCTTTCCAACAATGTACACTTCTTTGACAATTGGTTGGAAATTGGATGTAAAACAATCACAAAATGTCAGAAAAAAGCCTTTCTGACTCGAATTTTCTGAACATTTTTGGCGGTAAAAGTCCCATAGTTCCCTGAATTCTGCTCCGATTTCGCTGAAACTTTCATTAAAAGTTAGATAAGACTCTCCTCTTTCCAACAATGTACACTTCTTTGGCAATTGGTTGGAAATTGGATGTAAAACAATCACAAAATGTCAGAAAAAAGCCTTTCCGACTCGAATTTTTCTGAACATTTTTGGCGGTAAAAGTCGCATAGTTCCCTCAATTCTGCTCCGATTTCGCTGAAACTTTCATTAAAAGTTAGATAAGATTCTCCTCTTTCCAAAAATGTACACCTCTTTGGCAATTGGTTGGAAATTGGATGTAAAACAATCACAAAATGTCAGAAAAAAGCCTTTCCGACTCGAATTTTTCTGAACATTTTTGGCGGTAAAAGTCGCATAGTTCCCTCAATTCTGCTCCGATTTCGCTGAAACTTTCATTAAAAGTTAGATAAGACTCTCTTCTTTCCAACAATGTACACTTCTTTGGCAATTGGTTGGAAATTGGATGTAAAACAATCAGAAAATGTCACATAAAAGCCTCATTGACTCGAATTTTTTTGAAACTTTTTTGGCGGTAAAAGTCCCATAGTTCCCTCAATTCTGCTCCGATTTCGCTGAAACTTTCATTAAAAGTTAGATAAGACTCTCCTCTTTCCAACAATGTACACTTCTTTGGCAATTGGTTGGAAATTGGATGTAAAACAATCAGAAAATGTCACATAAAAGCCTCATTGACTCGAATTTTTTTGAAACTTTTTTTGGCGGTAAAAGTCCCATAGTTCCCTCAATTCTGCTCCGATTTCGCTGAAACTTTCATTAAAAGTTAGATAAGACTCTCCTCTTTTCAACAATGTACACTTCTTTGGCAATTGGTTGGAAATTGGATGTAAAACAATCACAAAATGTCAGAAAAAAGCCTTTCCGACTCGAATTTTTCTGAACATTTTTGGCGGTAAAAGTCCCATAGTTCCCTCAATTCTGCTCCGATTTCGCTGAAACTTTGATTAAAAGTTAGATAAGGCTCTCTTCTTTCCAACAATGTACACTTCTTTTGGCAATTGGTTGGAAATTGGATGTAAAACAATCAGAAAATGTCACATAAAAGCCTCATTGACTCGAATTTTTTTGAAACTTTTTTTGGCGGTAAAAGTCGCATAGTTCCCTCAATTCTCCTCCGATTTCGCTGAAACTTTCATTAAAAGTTAGATAAGACTCTCTTCTTTCCAACAATGTACACTTCTTTGGCAATTGGTTGGAAATTGGATGTAAAACAATCACAAAATATCAGAAAAAAGCCTTTCTGACTCGAATTTTTCTGAACATTTTTGGCGGTAAAAGTCGCATAGTTCCCTCAATTCTGCTCCGATTTCGCTGAAACTTTCATTAAAAGTTAGATAAGACTCTCCTCTTTCCAACAATGTACACTTCTTTGGCAATTGGTTGGAAATTGGATGTAAAACAATCAGAAAATGTCACATAAAAGCCTCATTGACTCGAATTTTTTTGAAACTTTTTTGGTAAAAGTCGCATAGTTCCCTCAATTCTGCTCCGATTTCGCTGAAACTTTCATTAAAAGTTAGATAAGACTCTCTTCTTTCCAACAATGTACACTTCTTTGGCAATTGGTTGGAAATTGGATGTAAAACAATCAGAAAATGTCACATAAAAGCCTCATTGACTCGAATTTTTTTGAAACTTTTTTTGGCGGTAAAAGTCGCATAGTTCCCTCAATTCTCCTCGGATTTCGCTGAAACTTTGATTAAAAGTTAGGTAAGACTCTCCTCTTTCCAACAATGTACACTTCTTTGGCAACTAGTTGGAAATTGGATGTAAAACAATCACAAAATGTCAGAAAACAGCCTTTCTGACTCGAATTTTTCTGAACATTTTTGGCGGTAAAAGTCGCATATTTCCCTCAATTCTGCTCCGATTTCGCTGAAACCTTCATCGTAAGTTAGATTAGACTCTCCTCTTTCCAACAATGTACACTTCTTTGGCAATTTGTTGGAAATTGGATGTAAAACAATCACAAAATGTCAGAAAAAAGCCTTTCTGACTCGAATTTTTCTGAACATTTTTGGCGGTTAAAGTCCCATAGTTCCCTCAATTCTGCTCCGATTTCGCTGAAACTTTCATTAAAAGTTAGATAAGACTCTCCTCTTTCCAACAATGTACACTTCTTTGGCAATTGGTTGGAAATTGGATGTAAAACAATCAGAAAATGTCACATAAAAGCCTCATTGACTCGAATTTTTTTGAAACTTTTTTTGGCGGTAAAAGTCGCATAGTTCCCTCAATTCTACGCCAATTTCGCTGAAACTTTCATTAAAAGTTAGGTAAGACTCTCCTCTTTCCAACAATGTACACTTCTTTGGCAACTAGTTGGAAATTGGATGTAAAACAATCACAAAATGTCAGAAAAAAGCCTTTCTGACTCGAATTTTTCTGAACATTTTTGGCGGTAAAAGTCGCATAGTTCCCTCAATTCTGCTCCGATTTCACTGAAACTTTCATTAAAAGTTAGATAAGACTCTCCTCTTTCCAACAATGTACACTTCTTTGGCAATTGGTTGGAAATTGGATGTAAAACAATCAGAAAATGTCACATAAAAGCCTCATTGACTCGAATTTTTTTGAAACTTTTTTTGGCGGTAAAAGTCCCATAGTTCCCTCAATTCTGCTCCGATTTCGCTGAAACTTTCATTAAAAGTTAGATAAGACTCTCCTCTTTCCAACAATGTACACTTCTTTGGCAATTGGTTGGAAATTGGATGTAAAACAATCAGAAAATGTCACATAAAAGCCTCATTGACTCGAATTTTTTTGAAACTTTTTTTGGCGGTAAAAGTCCCATAGTTCCCTCAATTCTGCTCCGATTTCGCTGAAACTTTCATTAAAAGTTAGGTAAGACTCTCCTCTTTCTAACAATGTACACTTCTTTGACAATTGGTTGGAAATTGGATGTAAAACAATCAGAAAATGTCAGAAAAAAGCCTTTCTGACTCGAATTTTTCTGAACATTTTTGGCGGTAAAAGTCGCATAGTTCCCTCAATTCTGCTCCGATTTCGCTGAAACTTTCATTAAAAGTTAGATAAGACTCTCCTCTTTCCAACAATGTACACTTCTTTGGCAATTGGTTGGAAATTGGATGTAAAACAATCAGAAAATGTCACATAAAAGCCTCATTGACTCGAATTTTTTTGAAACTTTTTTTGGCGGTAAAAGTCCCATAGTTCCCTCAATTCTGCTCCGATTTCGCTGAAACTTTCATCGTAAGTTAGATAAGACTCTCCTCTTTCCAACAATGTACACTTCTTTGGCAATTGGTTGGAAATTGGATGTAAAACAATCAGAAAATGTCACATAAAAGCCTCATTGACTCGAATTTTTTTGAAACTTTTTTTGGCGGTAAAAGTCCCATAGTTCCCTCAATTCTGCTCCGATTTCGCTGAAACTTTCATTAAAAGTTAGGTAAGACTCTCCTCTTTCTAACAATGTACACTTCTTTGACAATTGGTTGGAAATTGGATGTAAAACAATCACAAAATGTCAGAAAAAAGCCTTTCTGACTCGAATTTTTCTGAACATTTTTGGCGGTAAAAGTCGCATAGTTCCCTCAATTCTCCTCCGATTTCGCTGAAACTTTCATTAAAAGTTAGATAAGATTCTCCTCTTTCCAAAAATGTACACTTCTTTGGCAATTGGTTGGAAATTGGATGTAAAACAATCACAAAATGTCAGAAAAAAGCCTTTCTGACTCGAATTTTTCTGAACATTTTTGGCGGTAAAAGTCCCATAGTTCCCTCAATTCTGCTCCGATTTCGCTGAAACTTTCATTAAAAGTTAGATAAGACTCTCCTCTTTCCAACAATGTACACTTCTTTGGCAATTGGTTGGAAATTGGATGTAAAACAATCAGAAAATGTCACATAAAAGCCTCATTGACTCGAATTTTTTTGAAACTTTTTTTGGCGGTAAAAGTCCCATAGTTCCCTCAATTCTACGCCAATTTCGCTGAAACTTTCATTAAAAGTTAGGTAAGACTCTCCTCTTTCCAACAATGTACACTTCTTTGGCAACTAGTTGGAAATTGGATGTAAAACAATCACAAAATGTCAGAAAACAGCCTTTCTGACTCGAATTTTTCTGAACATTTTTGGCGGTAAAAGTCCCATAGTTCCCTCAATTCTGCTCCGATTTCGCTGAAACCTTCATCGTAAGTTAGATAAGACTCTCCTCTTTCCAACAATGTACACTTCTTTGGCAATTGGTTGGAAATTGGATGTAAAACAATCACAAAATGTCAGAAAAAAGCCTTTCTGACTCGAATTTTTCTGAACATTTTTGGCGGTAAAAGTCGCATAGTTCCCTCAATTCTGCTCCGATTTCGCTGAAACCTTCATCGTAAGTTAGATTAGACTCTCTTCTTTCCAACAATGTACACTTCTTTGGCAATTGGTTGGAAATTGGATGTAAAACAATCAGAAAATATCACATAAAAGCCTCATTGACTCGAATTTTTTTGAAACTTTTTTTGGCGGTAAAAGTCGCATAGTTCCCTCAATTCTCCTCCGATTTCGCTGAAACTTTCATTAAAAGTTAGATAAGACTCTCTTCTTTCCAACAATGTACACTTCTTTGGCAATTGGTTGGAAATTGGATGTAAAACAATCACAAAATGTCAGAAAAAAGCCTTTCTGACTCGAATTTTTCTGAACATTTTTGGCGGTAAAAGTCCCATAGTTCCCTCAATTCTGCTCCGATTTCGCTGAAACTTTCATTAAAAGTTAGATAAGACTCTCCTCTTTCCAACAATGTACACTTCTTTGGCAATTGGTTGGAAATTGGATGTAAAACAATCAGAAAATGTCACATAAAAGCCTCATTGACTCGAATTTTTTTGAAACTTTTTTTGGCGGTAAAAGTCCCATAGTTCCCTCAAGTCTGCTCCGATTTCGCTGAAACTTTCATTAAAAGTTAGGTAAGACTCTCCTCTTTCTAACAATGTACACTTCTTTGGCAATTGGTTGGAAATTGGATGTAAAACAATCAGAAAATGTCACATAAAAGCCTCATTGACTCGAATTTTTTTGAAACTTTTTTTGGCGGTAAAAGTCCCATAGTTCCCTCAATTCTGCTCCGATTTCGCTGAAACTTTCATTAAAAGTTAGATAAGACTCTCCTCTTTTCAACAATGTACACTTCTTTGGCAATTGGTTGGAAATTGGATGTAAAACAATCACAAAATGTCAGAAAAAAGCCTTTCCGACTCGAATTTTTCTGAACATTTTTGGCGGTAAAAGTCCCATAGTTCCCTCAATTCTGCTCCGATTTCGCTGAAACTTTGATTAAAAGTTAGATAAGGCTCTCTTCTTTCCAACAATGTACACTTCTTTGGCAATTGGTTGGAAATTGGATGTAAAACAATCAGAAAATGTCACATAAAAGCCTCATTGACTCGAATTTTTTTGAAACTTTTTTTGGCGGTAAAAGTCGCATAGTTCCCTCAATTCTCCTCCGATTTCGCTGAAACTTTCATTAAAAGTTAGATAAGACTCTCTTCTTTCCAACAATGTACACTTCTTTGGCAATTGGTTGGAAATTGGATGTAAAACAATCACAAAATATCAGAAAAAAGCCTTTCTGACTCGAATTTTTCTGAACATTTTTGGCGGTAAAAGTCGCATAGTTCCCTCAATTCTGCTCCGATTTCGCTGAAACTTTCATTAAAAGTTAGATAAGACTCTCCTCTTTCCAACAATGTACACTTCTTTGGCAATTGGTTGGAAATTGGATGTAAAACAATCAGAAAATGTCACATAAAAGCCTCATTGACTCGAATTTTTTTGAAACTTTTTTTGGCGGTAAAAGTCCCATAGTTCCCTCAATTCTGCTCCGATTTCGCTGAAACTTTCATTAAAAGTTAGGTAAGACTCTCCTCTTTCTAACAATGTACACTTCTTTGACAATTGGTTGGAAATTGGATGTAAAACAATCACAAAATGTCAGAAAAAAGCCTTTCTGACTCGAATTTTTCTGAACATTTTTGGCGGTAAAAGTCGCATAGTTCCCTCAATTCTCCTCCGATTTCGCTGAAACTTTCATTAAAAGTTAGATAAGACTCTCCTCTTTTCAACAATGTACACTTCTTTGGCAATTGGTTGGAAATTGGATGTAAAACAATCACAAAATGTCAGAAAAAAGCCTTTCCGACTCGAATTTTTCTGAACATTTTTGGCGGTAAAAGTCCCATAGTTCCCTCAATTCTGCTCCGATTTCGCTGAAACTTTGATTAAAAGTTAGATAAGGCTCTCTTCTTTCCAACAATGTACACTTCTTTGGCAATTGGTTGGAAATTGGATGTAAAACAATCAGAAAATGTCACATAAAAGCCTCATTGACTCGAATTTTTTTGAAACTTTTTTTGGCGGTAAAAGTCGCATAGTTCCCTCAATTCTCCTCCGATTTCGCTGAAACTTTCATTAAAAGTTAGATAAGACTCTCTTCTTTCCAACAATGTACACTTCTTTGGCAATTGGTTGGAAATTGGATGTAAAACAATCACAAAATATCAGAAAAAAGCCTTTCTGACTCGAATTTTTCTGAACATTTTTGGCGGTAAAAGTCGCATAGTTCCCTCAATTCTGCTCCGATTTCGCTGAAACTTTCATTAAAAGTTAGATAAGACTCTCCTCTTTCCAACAATGTACACTTCTTGGCAATTGGTTGGAAATTGGATGTAAAACAATCAGAAAATGTCACATAAAAGCCTCATTGACTCGAATTTTTTTGAAACTTTTTTTGGCGGTAAAAGTCCCATAGTTCCCTCAATTCTACGCCAATTTCGCTGAAACTTTCATTAAAAGTTAGGTAAGACTCTCCTCTTTCCAACAATGTACACTTCTGTGACAATTGGTTGGAAATTGGATGTAAAACAATCACAAAATGTCAGAAAAAAGCCTTTCTGACTCGAATTTTTCTGAACATTTTTGGCGGTAAAAGTCGCATAGTTCCCTCAATTCTGCTCCGATTTCGCTGAAACTTTCATTAAAAGTTAGATAAGACTCTCTTCTTTCCAACAATGTACACTTCTTTGGCAATTGGTTGGAAATTGGATGTAAAACAATCAGAAAATGTCACATAAAAGCCTCATTGACTCGAATTTTTTTGAAACTTTTTTTGGCGGTAAAAGTCGCATAGTTCCCTCAATTCTCCTCGGATTTCGCTGAAACTTTGATTAAAAGTTAGGTAAGACTCTCCTCTTTCCAACAATGTACACTTCTTTGGCAACTAGTTGGAAATTGGATGTAAAACAATCACAAAATGTCAGAAAACAGCCTTTCTGACTCGAATTTTTCTGAACATTTTTGGCGGTAAAAGTCGCATATTTCCCTCAATTCTGCTCCGATTTCGCTGAAACCTTCATCGTAAGTTAGATTAGACTCTCCTCTTTCCAACAATGTACACTTCTTTGGCAATTTGTTGGAAATTGGATGTAAAACAATCACAAAATGTCAGAAAAAAGCCTTTCTGACTCGAATTTTTCTGAACATTTTTGGCGGTTAAAGTCCCATAGTTCCCTCAATTCTGCTCCGATTTCGCTGAAACTTTCATTAAAAGTTAGATAAGACTCTCCTCTTTCCAACAATGTACACTTCTTTGGCAACTGGTTGGAAATTGGATGTAAAACAATCAGAAAATGTCACATAAAAGCCTCATTGACTCGAATTTTTTTGAAACTTTTTTTGGCGGTAAAAGTCGCATAGTTCCCTCAATTCTCCTCCGATTTCGCTGAAACTTTCATTAAAAGTTAGATAAGACTCTCTTCTTTCCAACAATGTACACTTCTTTGGCAATTGGTTGGAAATTGGATGTAAAACAATCACAAAATATCAGAAAAAAGCCTTTCTGACTCGAATTTTTCTGAACATTTTTGGCGGTAAAAGTCGCATAGTTCCCTCAATTCTGCTCCGATTTCGCTGAAACTTTCATTAAAAGTTAGATAAGACTCTCCTCTTTCCAACAATGTACACTTCTTTGGCAATTGGTTGGAAATTGGATGTAAAACAATCAGAAAATGTCACATAAAAGCCTCATTGACTCGAATTTTTTTGAAACTTTTTTTGGCGGTAAAAGTCCCATAGTTCCCTCAATTCTGCTCCGATTTCGCTGAAACTTTCATTAAAAGTTAGGTAAGACTCTCCTCTTTCTAACAATGTACACTTCTTTGACAATTGGTTGGAAATTGGATGTAAAACAATCACAAAATGTCAGAAAAAAGCCTTTCTGACTCGAATTTTTCTGAACATTTTTGGCGGTAAAAGTCGCATAGTTCCCTCAATTCTCCTCCGATTTCGCTGAAACTTTCATTAAAAGTTAGATAAGATTCTCCTCTTTCCAAAAATGTACACTTCTTTGGCAATTGGTTGGAAATTGGATGTAAAACAATCAGAAAATGTCACATAAAAGCCTCATTGACTCGAATTTTTTTGAAACTTTTTTTGGCGGTAAAAGTCGCATAGTTCCCTCAATTCTCCTCGGATTTCGCTGAAACTTTGATTAAAAGTTAGGTAAGACTCTCCTCTTTCCAACAATGTACACTTCTTTGGCAACTAGTTGGAAATTGGATGTAAAACAATCACAAAATGTCAGAAAACAGCCTTTCTGACTCGAATTTTTCTGAACATTTTTGGCGGTAAAAGTCGCATATTTCCCTCAATTCTGCTCCGATTTCGCTGAAACCTTCATCGTAAGTTAGATAAGACTCTCCTCTTTCCAACAATGTACACTTCTTTGGCAATTGGTTGGAAATTGGATGTAAAACAATCACAAAATGTCAGAAAAAAGCCTTTCTGACTCGAATTTTTCTGAACATTTTTGGCGGTAAAAGTCGCATAGTTCCCTCAATTCTGCTCCGATTTCGCTGAAACTTTCATTAACAGTTAGATAAGACTCTCTTCTTTCCAACAATGTACACTTCTTTGACAATTGGTTGGAAATTGGATGTAAAACAATCACAAAATGTCAGAAAAAAGCCTTTCTGACTCGAATTTTTCTGAACATTTTTGGCGGTAAAAGTCCCATAGTTCCCTGAATTCTGCTCCGATTTCGCTGAAACTTTCATTAAAAGTTAGATAAGACTCTCCTCTTTCCAACAATGTACACTTCTTTGGCAATTGGTTGGAAATTGGATGTAAAACAATCACAAAATGTCAGAAAAAAGCCTTTCCGACTCGAATTTTTCTGAACATTTTTGGCGGTAAAAGTCGCATAGTTCCCTCAATTCTGCTCCGATTTCGCTGAAACTTTCATTAAAAGTTAGATAAGATTCTCCTCTTTCCAAAAATGTACACCTCTTTGGCAATTGGTTGGAAATTGGATGTAAAACAATCACAAAATGTCAGAAAAAAGCCTTTCCGACTCGAATTTTTCTGAACATTTTTGGCGGTAAAAGTCGCATAGTTCCCTCAATTCTGCTCCGATTTCGCTGAAACTTTCATTAAAAGTTAGATAAGACTCTCTTCTTTCCAACAATGTACACTTCTTTGGCAATTGGTTGGAAATTGGATGTAAAACAATCAGAAAATGTCACATAAAAGCCTCATTGACTCGAATTTTTTTGAAACTTTTTTTGGCGGTAAAAGTCCCATAGTTCCCTCAATTCTGCTCCGATTTCGCTGAAACTTTCATTAAAAGTTAGATAAGACTCTCCTCTTTCCAACAATGTACACTTCTTTGGCAATTGGTTGGAAATTGGATGTAAAACAATCAGAAAATGTCACATAAAAGCCTCATTGACTCGAATTTTTTTGAAACTTTTTTTGGCGGTAAAAGTCCCATAGTTCCCTCAATTCTGCTCCGATTTCGCTGAAACTTTCATTAAAAGTTAGATAAGACTCTCCTCTTTTCAACAATGTACACTTCTTTGGCAATTGGTTGGAAATTGGATGTAAAACAATCACAAAATGTCAGAAAAAAGCCTTTCCGACTCGAATTTTTCTGAACATTTTTGGCGGTAAAAGTCCCATAGTTCCCTCAATTCTGCTCCGATTTCGCTGAAACTTTGATTAAAAGTTAGATAAGGCTCTCTTCTTTCCAACAATGTACACTTCTTTGGCAATTGGTTGGAAATTGGATGTAAAACAATCAGAAAATGTCACATAAAAGCCTCATTGACTCGAATTTTTTTGAAACTTTTTTTGGCGGTAAAAGTCGCATAGTTCCCTCAATTCTCCTCCGATTTCGCTGAAACTTTCATTAAAAGTTAGATAAGACTCTCTTCTTTCCAACAATGTACACTTCTTTGGCAATTGGTTGGAAATTGGATGTAAAACAATCACAAAATATCAGAAAAAAGCCTTTCTGACTCGAATTTTTCTGAACATTTTTGGCGGTAAAAGTCGCATAGTTCCCTCAATTCTGCTCCGATTTCGCTGAAACTTTCATTAAAAGTTAGATAAGACTCTCCTCTTTCCAACAATGTACACTTCTTTGGCAATTGGTTGGAAATTGGATGTAAAACAATCAGAAAATGTCACATAAAAGCCTCATTGACTCGAATTTTTTTGAAACTTTTTTTGGCGGTAAAAGTCCCATAGTTCCCTCAATTCTACGCCAATTTCGCTGAAACTTTCATTAAAAGTTAGGTAAGACTCTCCTCTTTCCAACAATGTACACTTCTGTGACAATTGGTTGGAAATTGGATGTAAAACAATCACAAAATGTCAGAAAAAAGCCTTTCTGACTCGAATTTTTCTGAACATTTTTGGCGGTAAAAGTCGCATAGTTCCCTCAATTCTGCTCCGATTTCGCTGAAACTTTCATTAAAAGTTAGATAAGACTCTCTTCTTTCCAACAATGTACACTTCTTTGGCAATTGGTTGGAAATTGGATGTAAAACAATCAGAAAATGTCACATAAAAGCCTCATTGACTCGAATTTTTTTGAAACTTTTTTTGGCGGTAAAAGTCGCATAGTTCCCTCAATTCTCCTCGGATTTCGCTGAAACTTTGATTAAAAGTTAGGTAAGACTCTCCTCTTTCCAACAATGTACACTTCTTTGGCAACTAGTTGGAAATTGGATGTAAAACAATCACAAAATGTCAGAAAACAGCCTTTCTGACTCGAATTTTTCTGAACATTTTTGGCGGTAAAAGTCGCATATTTCCCTCAATTCTGCTCCGATTTCGCTGAAACCTTCATCGTAAGTTAGATTAGACTCTCCTCTTTCCAACAATGTACACTTCTTTGGCAATTTGTTGGAAATTGGATGTAAAACAATCACAAAATGTCAGAAAAAAGCCTTTCTGACTCGAATTTTTCTGAACATTTTTGGCGGTTAAAGTCCCATAGTTCCCTCAATTCTGCTCCGATTTCGCTGAAACTTTCATTAAAAGTTAGATAAGACTCTCCTCTTTCCAACAATGTACACTTCTTTGGCAATTGGTTGGAAATTGGATGTAAAACAATCAGAAAATGTCACATAAAAGCCTCATTGACTCGAATTTTTTTGAAACTTTTTTTGGCGGTAAAAGTCGCATAGTTCCCTCAATTCTACGCCAATTTCGCTGAAACTTTCATTAAAAGTTAGGTAAGACTCTCCTCTTTCCAACAATGTACACTTCTTTGGCAACTAGTTGGAAATTGGATGTAAAACAATCACAAAATGTCAGAAAAAAGCCTTTCTGACTCGAATTTTTTCTGAACATTTTTGGCGGTAAAAGTCGCATAGTTCCCTCAATTCTGCTCCGATTTCACTGAAACTTTCATTAAAAGTTAGATAAGACTCTCCTCTTTCCAACAATGTACACTTCTTTGGCAATTGGTTGGAAATTGGATGTAAAACAATCAGAAAATGTCACATAAAAGCCTCATTGACTCGAATTTTTTTGAAACTTTTTTTGGCGGTAAAAGTCCCATAGTTCCCTCAATTCTGCTCGATTTCGCTGAAACTTTCATTAAAAGTTAGGTAAGACTCTCCTCTTTCTAACAATGTACACTTCTTTGACAATTGGTTGGAAATTGGATGTAAAACAATCAGAAAATGTCAGAAAAAAGCCTTTCTGACTCGAATTTTTCTGAACATTTTTGGCGGTAAAAGTCGCATAGTTCCCTCAATTCTGCTCCGATTTCGCTGAAACTTTCATTAAAAGTTAGATAAGACTCTCCTCTTTCCAACAATGTACACTTCTTTGGCAATTGGTTGGAAATTGGATGTAAAACAATCAGAAAATGTCACATAAAAGCCTCATTGACTCGAATTTTTTTTGAAACTTTTTTTGGCGGTAAAAGTCCCCATAGTTCCCTCAATTCTGCTCCGATTTCGCTGAAACTTTCATTAAAAGTTAGATAAGACTCTCCTCTTTCCAACAATGTACACTTCTTTGGCAATTGGTTGGAAATTGGATGTAAAACAATCAGAAAATGTCACATAAAAGCCTCATTGACTCGAATTTTTTGAAACTTTTTTTGGCGGTAAAAGTCCCATAGTTCCCTCAATTCTGCTCCGATTTCGCTGAAACTTTCATTAAAAGTTAGGTAAGACTCTCCTCTTTCTAACAATGTACACTTCTTTGACAATTGGTTGGAAATTGGATGTAAAACAATCACAAAATGTCAGAAAAAAGCCTTTCTGACTCGAATTTTTCTGAACATTTTTGGCGGTAAAAGTCGCATAGTTCCTCAATTCTCCTCCGATTTCGCTGAAACTTTCATTAAAAGTTAGATAAGATTCTCCTCTTTCCAAAAATGTACACTTCTTTGGCAATTGGTTGGAAATTGGATGTAAAACAATCACAAAATGTCAGAAAAAAGCCTTTCTGACTCGAATTTTTCTGAACATTTTTGGCGGTAAAAGTCCCATAGTTCCCTCAATTCTGCTCCGATTTCGCTGAAACTTTCATTAAAAGTTAGATAAGACTCTCCTCTTTCCAACAATGTACACTTCTTTGCAATTGGTTGGAAATTGGATGTAAAACAATCAGAAAATGTCACATAAAAGCCTCATTGACTCGAATTTTTTTGAAACTTTTTTTGGCGGTAAAAGTCCCATAGTTCCCTCAATTCTACGCCAATTTCGCTGAAACTTTCATTAAAAGTTAGGTAAGACTCTCCTCTTTCCAACAATGTACACTTCTTTGGCAACTAGTTGGAAATTGGATGTAAAACAATCACAAAATGTCAGAAAACAGCCTTTCTGACTCGAATTTTTCTGAACATTTTTGGCGGTAAAAGTCCCATAGTTCCCTCAATTCTGCTCCGATTTCGCTGAAACCTTCATCGTAAGTTAGATAAGACTCTCCTCTTTCCAACAATGTACACTTCTTTGGCAATTGGTTGGAAATTGGATGTAAAACAATCACAAAATGTCAGAAAAAAGCCTTTCTGACTCGAATTTTTCTGAACATTTTTGGCGGTAAAAGTCGCATAGTTCCCTCAATTCTGCTCCGATTTCGCTGAAACCTTCATCGTAAGTTAGATTAGACTCTCTTCTTTCCAACAATGTACACTTCTTTGGCAATTGGTTGGAAATTGGATGTAAAACAATCAGAAAATATCACATAAAAGCCTCATTGACTCGAATTTTTTTGAAACTTTTTTTGGCGGTAAAAGTCGCATAGTTCCCTCAATTCTCCTCCGATTTCGCTGAAACTTTCATTAAAGTTAGATAAGACTCTCTTCTTTCCAACAATGTACACTTCTTTGGCAATTGGTTGGAAATTGGATGTAAAACAATCACAAAATGTCAGAAAAAAGCCTTTCTGACTCGAATTTTTCTGAACATTTTTGGCGGTAAAAGTCCCATAGTTCCCTCAATTCTGCTCCGATTTCGCTGAAACTTTCATTAAAAGTTAGATAAGACTCTCCTCTTTCCAACAATGTACACTTCTTTGGCAATTGGTTGGAAATTGGATGTAAAACAATCAGAAAATGTCACATAAAAGCCTCATTGACTCGAATTTTTTTGAAACTTTTTTTGGCGGTAAAAGTCCCATAGTTCCCTCAAGTCTGCTCCGATTTCGCTGAAACTTTCATTAAAAGTTAGGTAAGACTCTCCTCTTTCTAACAATGTACACTTCTTTGACAATTGGTTGGAAATTGGATGTAAAACAATCACAAAATGTCAGAAAAAAGCCTTTCTGACTCGAATTTTTCTGAACATTTTTGGCGGTAAAAGTCGCATAGTTCCCTCAATTCTCCTCCGATTTCGCTGAAACTTTCATTAAAAGTTAGATAAGATTCTCCTCTTTCCAAAAATGTACACTTCTTTGGCAATTGGTTGGAAATTGGATGTAAAACAATCACAAAATGTCAGAAAAAAGCCTTTCTGACTCGAATTTTTCTGAACATTTTTGGCGGTAAAAGTCCCATAGTTCCCTCAATTCTGCTCCGATTTCGCTGAAACTTTCATTAAAAGTTAGATAAGACTCTCCTCTTTCCAACAATGTACACTTCTTTGGCAATTGGTTGGAAATTGGATGTAAAACAATCAGAAAATGTCACATAAAAGCCTCATTGACTCGAATTTTTTTGAAACTTTTTTTGGCGGTAAAAGTCCCATAGTTCCCTCAATTCTACGCCAATTTCGCTGAAACTTTCATTAAAAGTTAGGTAAGACTCTCCTCTTTCCAACAATGTACACTTCTTTGGCAACTAGTTGGAAATTGGATGTAAAACAATCACAAAATGTCAGAAAACAGCCTTTCTGACTCGAATTTTTCTGAACATTTTTGGCGGTAAAAGTCCCATAGTTCCCTCAATTCTGCTCCGATTTCGCTGAAACCTTCATCGTAAGTTAGATAAGACTCTCCTCTTTCCAACAATGTACACTTCTTTGGCAATTGGTTGGAAATTGGATGTAAAACAATCACAAAATGTCAGAAAAAAGCCTTTCTGACTCGAATTTTTCTGAACATTTTTGGCGGTAAAAGTCGCATAGTTCCCTCAATTCTGCTCCGATTTCGCTGAAACCTTCATCGTAAGTTAGATTAGATTCTCTTCTTTCCAACAATGTACACTTCTTTGGCAATTGGTTGGAAATTGGATGTAAAACAATCAGAAAATATCACATAAAAGCCTCATTGACTCGAATTTTTTTGAAACTTTTTTTGGCGGTAAAAGTCGTATAGTTCCCTCAATTCTCCTCCGATTTCGCTGAAACTTTCATTAAAAGTTAGATAAGACTCTCTTCTTTCCAACAATGTACACTTCTTTGGCAATTGGTTGGAAATTGGATGTAAAACAATCACAAAATGTCAGAAAAAAGCCTTTCTGACTCGAATTTTTCTGAACATTTTTGGCGGTAAAAGTCCCATAGTTCCCTCAATTCTGCTCCGATTTCGCTGAAACTTTTATTAAAAGTTAGATAAGACTCTCCTCTTTCCAACAATGTACACTTCTTTGGCAATTGGTTGGAAATTGGATGTAAAACAATCAGAAAATGTCACATAAAAGCCTCATTGACTCGAAATTTTTTTGAAACTTTTTTTGGCGGTAAAAGTCCCATAGTTCCCTCAAGTCTGCTCCGATTTCGCTGAAACTTTCATTAAAAGTTAGGTAAGACTCTCCTCTTTCTAACAATGTACACTTCTTTGACAATTGGTTGGAAATTGGATGTAAAACAATCACAAAATGTCAGAAAAAAGCCTTTCTGACTCGAATTTTTCTGAACATTTTTGGCGGTAAAAGTCGCATAGTTCCCTCAATTCTGCTCCGATTTCGCTGAAACTTTCATTAAAAGTTAGATAAGATTCTCCTCTTTCCAAAAATGTACACTTCTTTGGCAATTGGTTGGAAATTGGATGTAAAACAATCACAAAATGTCAGAAAAAAGCCTTTCTGACTCGAATTTTTCTGAACATTTTTGGCGGTAAAAGTCCCATAGTTCCCTCAATTCTGCTCCGATTTCGCTGAAACCTTCATCGTAAGTTAGATAAGACTCTCCTCTTTCCAACAATGTACACTTCTTTGGCAATTGGTTGGAAATTGGATGTAAAACAATCACAAAATATCAGAAAAAAGCCTTTCCGACTCGAATTTTTCTGAACATTTTTGGCGGTAAAAGTCGCATAGTTCCCTCAATTCTGCTCCGATTTCGCTGAAACTTTCATTAAAAGTTAGGTAAGACTCTCCTCTTTCCAACAATGTACACTTCTTTGGCAATTGGTTGGAAATTGGATGTAAAACAATCACAAAATATCAGAAAAAAGCCTTTCTGACTCGAATTTTTCTGAACATTTTTGCGGTAAAAGTCGCATAGTTCCCTCAATTCTCCTCCGATTTCGCTGAAACTTTCATTAAAAGTTAGATAAGACTCTCCTCTTTCCAACAATGTACACTTCTTTGGCAATTGGTTGGAAATTGGATGTAAAACAATCACAAAATGTCAGAAAAAAGCCTTTCCGACTCGAATTTTTCTGAACATTTTTGGCGGTAAAAGTCGCATAGTTCCCTCAATTCTGCTCCGATTTCGCTGAAACTTTCATTAAAAGTTAGGTAAGACTCTCCTCTTTCCAACAATGTACACTTCTTTGACAATGGTTGGAAATTGGATGTAAAACAATCACAAAATGTCAGAAAAAAGCCTTTCTGACTCGAATTTTTCTGAACATTTTTGGCGGTAAAAGGTCGCATAGTTCCCTCAATTCTGCTCCGATTTCGCTGAAACTTTCATTAAAAGTTAGATAAGACTCTCTTCTTTCCAACAATGTACACTTCTTTGGCAATTGGTTGGAAATTGGATGTAAAACAATCAGAAAATGTCACATAAAAGCCTCATTGACTCGAATTTTTTTGAAACTTTTTTTGGCGGTAAAAGTCCCATAGTTCCCTCAATTCTGCTCCGATTTCGCTGAAACTTTCATTAAAAGTTAGATAAGACTCTCCTCTTTCCAACAATGTACACTTCTTTGGCAACTAGTTGGAAATTGGATGTAAAACAATCACAAAATGTCAGAAAACAGCCTTTCTGACTCGAATTTTTCTGAACATTTTTGGCGGTAAAAGTCCCATAGTTCCCTCAATTCTGCTCCGATTTCGCTGAAACCTTCATCGTAAGTTAGATAAGACTCTCTTCTTTCCAACAATGTACACTTCTTTGACAATTGGTTGGAAATTGGATGTAAAACAATCACAAAATGTCAGAAAAAAGCCTTTCTGACTCGAATTTTTCTGAACATTTTTGGCGGTAAAAGTCGCATAGTTCCCTCAATTCTCCTCCGATTTCGCTGAAACTTTCATTAAAAGTTAGATAAGATTCTCCTCTTTCCAAAAATGTACACTTCTTTGGCAATTGGTTGGAAATTGGATGTAAAACAATCACAAAATGTCAGAAAAAAGCCTTTCTGACTCGAATTTTTCTGAACATTTTTGGCGGTAAAAGTCCCATAGTTCCCTCAATTCTGCTCCGATTTCGCTGAAACCTTCATCGTAAGTTAGATAAGATTCTCCTCTTTCCAACAATGTACACTTCTTTGGCAATTGGTTGGAAATTGGATGTAAAACAATCACAAAATATCAGAAAAAAGCCTTTCCGACTCGAATTTTTCTGAACATTTTTGGCGGTAAAAGTCGCATAGTTCCCTCAATTCTGCTCCGATTTCGCTGAAACTTTCATTAAAAGTTAGGTAAGACTCTCCTCTTTCGAACAATGTACACTTCTTTGGCAATTGGTTGGAAATTGGATGTAAAACAATCACAAAATGTCAGAAAAAAGCCTTTCTGACTCGAATTTTTCTGAACATTTTTGGCGGTAAAAGTCGCATAGTTCCCTCAATTCTCCTCCGATTTCGCTGAAACTTTCATTAAAAGTTAGATAAGACTCTCCTCTTTCTAACAATGTACACTTCTTTGGCAATTGGTTGGAAATTGGATGTAAAACAATCACAAAATGTCAGAAAAAAGCCTTTCCGACTCGAATTTTTCTGAACATTTTTGGCGGTAAAAGTCGCATAGTTCCCTCAATTCTGCTCCGATTTCGCTGAAACTTTCATTAAAAGTTAGGTAAGACTCTCCTCTTTCCAACAATGTACACTTCTTTGACAATTGGTTGGAAATTGGATGTAAAACAATCACAAAATGTCAGAAAAAAGCCTTTCTGACTCGAATTTTTCTGAACATTTTTGGCGGTAAAAGTCCCATAGTTCCCTCAATTCTGCTCCGATTTCGCTGAAACTTTCATTAAAAGTTAGATAAGACTCTCTTCTTTCCAACAATGTACACTTCTTTGGCAATTGGTTGGAAATTGGATGTAAAACAATCAGAAAATGTCACATAAAAGCCTCATTGACTCGAATTTTTTTGAAACTTTTTTTGGCGGTAAAAGTCCCATAGTTCCCTCAATTCTGCTCCGATTTCGCTGAAACTTTCATTAAAAGTTAGATAAGACTCTCCTCTTTCCAACAATGTACACTTCTTTGGCAACTAGTTGGAAATTGGATGTAAAACAATCACAAAATGTCAGAAAACAGCCTTTCTGACTCGAATTTTTCTGAACATTTTTGGCGGTAAAAGTCCCATAGTTCCCTCAATTCTGCTCCGATTTCGCTGAAACCTTCATCGTAAGTTAGATAAGACTCTCCTCTTTCCAACAATGTACACTTCTTTGGCAATTGGTTGGAAATTGGATGTAAAACAATCACAAAATGTCAGAAAAAAGCCTTTCTGACTCGAATTTTTCTGAACATTTTTGGCGGTAAAAGTCGCATAGTTCCCTCAATTCTGCTCCGATTTCGCTGAAACTTTCATTAAAAGTTAGATTAGACTCTCTTCTTTCCAACAATGTACACTTCTTTGGCAATTGGTTGGAAATTGGATGTAAAACAATCACAAAATGTCAGAAAAAAGCCTTTCTGACTCGAATTTTTCTGAACATTTTTGGCGGTAAAAGTCGCATAGTTCCCTCAATTCTGCTCCGATTTCGCTGAAACCTTCATCGTAAGTTAGATTAGACTCTCTTCTTTCCAACAATGTACACTTCTTTGGCAATTGGTTGGAAATTGGATGTAAAACAATCAGAAAATGTCACATAAAAGCCTCATTGACTCGAATTTTTTTGAAACTTTTTTTGGCGGTAAAAGTCGAATAGTTCCCTCAATTCTGCTCCGATTTCGCTGAAACTTTGATTAGAAGTTAGGTAAGACTCTCCTCTTTCCAACAATGTACACTTCTTTGGCAACTAGTTGGAAATTGGATGTAAAACAATCACAAAATGTCAGAAAACAGCCTTTCTGACTCGAATTTTTCTGAACATTTTTGGCGGTAAAAGTCCCATAGTTCCCTCAATTCTGCTCCGATTTCGCTGAAACCTTCATCGTAAGTTAGATAAGACTCTCCTCTTTCCAACAATGTACACTTCTTTGGCAATTGGTTGGAAATTGGATGTAAAACAATCACAAAATATCAGAAAAAAGCCTTTCCGACTCGAATTTTTCTGAACATTTTTGGCGGTAAAAGTCGCATAGTTCCCTCAATTCTGCTCCGATTTCGCTGAAACTTTCATTAAAAGTTAGGTAAGACTCTCCTCTTTCGAACAATGTACACTTCTTTGGCAATTGGTTGGAAATTGGATGTAAAACAATCACAAAATGTCAGAAAAAAGCCTTTCTGACTCGAATTTTTCTGAACATTTTTGGCGGTAAAAGTCGCATAGTTCCCTCAATTCTCCTCCGATTTCGCTGAAACTTTCATTAAAAGTTAGATAAGACTCTCCTCTTTCTAACAATGTACACTTCTTTGGCAATTGGTTGGAAATTGGATGTAAAACAATCACAAAATGTCAGAAAAAAGCCTTTCCGACTCGAATTTTTCTGAACATTTTTGGCGGTAAAAGTCGCATAGTTCCCTCAATTCTGCTCCGATTTCGCTGAAACTTTCATTAAAAGTTAGGTAAGACTCTCCTCTTTCCAACAATGTACACTTCTTTGACAATTGGTTGGAAATTGGATGTAAAACAATCACAAAATGTCAGAAAAAAGCCTTTCTGACTCGAATTTTTCTGAACATTTTTGGCGGTAAAAGTCGCATAGTTCCCTCAATTCTGCTCCGATTTCGCTGAAACTTTCATTAAAAGTTAGATAAGACTCTCTTCTTTCCAACAATGTACACTTCTTTGGCAATTGGTTGGAAATTGGATGTAAAACAATCAGAAAATGTCACATAAAAGCCTCATTGACTCGAATTTTTTTGAAACTTTTTTTGGCGGTAAAAGTCCCATAGTTCCCTCAATTCTGCTCCGATTTCGCTGAAACTTTCATTAAAAGTTAGATAAGACTCTCCTCTTTCCAACAATGTACACTTCTTTGGCAACTAGTTGGAAATTGGATGTAAAACAATCACAAAATGTCAGAAAACAGCCTTTCTGACTCGAATTTTTCTGAACATTTTTGGCGGTAAAAGTCCCATAGTTCCCTCAATTCTGCTCCGATTTCGCTGAAACCTTCATCGTAAGTTAGATAAGACTCTCCTCTTTCCAACAATGTACACTTCTTTGGCAATTGGTTGGAAATTGGATGTAAAACAATCACAAAATGTCAGAAAAAAGCCTTTCTGACTCGAATTTTTCTGAACATTTTTGGCGGTAAAAGTCGCATAGTTCCCTCAATTCTGCTCCGATTTCGCTGAAACTTTCATTAAAAGTTAGATTAGACTCTCTTCTTTCCAACAATGTACACTTCTTTGGCAATTGGTTGGAAATTGGATGTAAAACAATCACAAAATGTCAGAAAAAAGCCTTTCTGACTCGAATTTTTCTGAACATTTTTGGCGGTAAAAGTCGCATAGTTCCCTCAATTCTGCTCCGATTTCGCTGAAACCTTCATCGTAAGTTAGATTAGACTCTCTTCTTTCCAACAATGTACACTTCTTTGGCAATTGGTTGGAAATTGGATGTAAACCAATCAGAAAATGTCACATAAAAGCCTCATTGACTCGAATTTTTTTGAAACTTTTTTTGGCGGTAAAAGTCGAATAGTTCCCTCAATTCTGCTCCGATTTCGCTGAAACTTTGATTAGAAGTTAGGTAAGACTCTCCTCTTTCCAACAATGTACACTTCTTTGACAATTGGTTGGAAATTGGATGTAGAAAAATCACAAAATGTCAGAAAAAAGCCTTTCTGACTCGAATTTTTCTCAACATTTTTGGCGGTAAAAGTCGCATAGTTCCCTCAATTCTCCTCCGATTTCGCTGAAACTTTCATTAAAAGTTAGATAAGACTCTCCTCTTTCCAACAATGTACACTTCTTTGGCAATTGGTTGGAAATTGGATGTAAAACAATCACAAAATGTCAGAAAAAAGCCTTTCTGACTCGAATTTTTCTGAACATTTTTGGCGGTAAAAGTCGCATAGTTCCCTCAATTCTCCTCCGATTTCGCTGAAACTTTCATTAAAAGTTAGATAAGACTCTCCTCTTTCTAACAATGTACACTTCTTTGGCAATTGGTTGGAAATTGGATGTAAAACAATCACAAAATGTCAGAAAAAAGCCTTTCTGACTCGAATTTTTCTGAACATTTTTGGCGGTAAAAGTCGCATAGTTCCCTCAATTCTGCTCCGATTTCGCTGAAACTCTTATTAAAAGTTAGATAAGACTCTCCTCTTTCCAACAATGTACACTTCTTTGGCAATTGGTTGGAAATTGGATGTAAAACAATCACAAAAAGTCAGAAAAAAGCCTTTCTGACTCGAATTTTTCTGAACATTTTTGGCGGTAAAAGTCGCATAGTTCCCTCAATTCTGCTCCGATTTCGCTGAAACTTTCATTAAAAGTTAGATAAGACTCTTCTCTTTCCAAAAATGTACACTTCTTTGGCAATTTGTTGGAAATTGGATGTAAAACAATCACAAAAAGTCAGAAAAAAGCCTTTCTGACTCGAATTTTTCTGAACATTTTTGGCGGTAAAAGTCCCATAGTTCCCTCAATTCTGCTCCGATTTCGCTGAAACCTTCATCGTAAGTTAGATAAGACTCTCCTCTTTCCAACAATGTACACTTCTTTGGCAATTGGTTGGAAATTGGATGTAAAACAATCAGAAAATGTCACATAAAAGCCTCATTGACTCGAATTTTTTTGAAACTTTTTTCGGCGGTAAAAGTCGCATAGTTCCCTCAATTCTGCTCCGATTTCGCTGAAACTTTGATTAGAAGTTAGGTAAGACTCTCCTCTTTCCAACAATGTACACTTCTTTGGCAATTGGTTGGAAATTGGATGTAAAACAATCACAAAATGTCAGAAAAAAGCCTTTCCGACTCGAATTTTTCTGAACATTTTTGGCGGTAAAAGTCGCATAGTTCCCTCAATTCTGCTCCGATTTCGCTGAAACTTTCATTAAAAGTTAGGTAAGACTCTCCTCTTTCCAACAATGTACACTTCTTTGACAATTGGTTGGAAATTGGATGTAAAACAATCACAAAATGTCAGAAAAAAGCCTTTCTGACTCGAATTTTTCTGAACATTTTTGGCGGTAAAAGTCCCATAGTTCCCTCAATTCTGCTCCGATTTCGCTGAAACTTTCATTAAAAGTTAGATAAGACTCTCCTCTTTCCAACAATGTACACTTCTTTGGCAATTGGTTGGAAATTGGATGTAAAACAATCAGAAAATATCACATAAAAGCCTCATTGACTCGAATTTTTTTGAAACTTTTTTTGGCGGTAAAAGTCCCATAGTTCCCTCAATTCTGCTCCGATTTCGCTGAAACTTTCATTAAAAGTTAGATAAGACTCTCCTCTTTTCAACAATGTACACTTCTTTGGCAATTGGTTGGAAATTGGATGTAAAACAATCAGAAAATGTCACATAAAAGCCTCATTGACTCGAATTTTTTTGAAACTTTTTTTGGCGGTAAAAGTCCCATAGTTCTCTCCATTCTGCTCCGATTTCGCTGAAACTTTCATTACAGGTTAGGTAAGACTCTCCTTTTTCCAACAATGTACACTTCTGTGACAATTGGTTGGAAATTGGATGTAAAACAATCACAAAATGTCAGAAAAAAGCCTTTCTGACTCGAATTTTTCTGAACATTTTTGGCGGTAAAAGTCGCATAGTTCCCTCAATTCTGCTCCGATTTCGCTGAAACTTTCATTAGAAGCTAGATAAGACTCTTCTCTTTCCAACCATGTACACTTTTTTGGGAATTGGTTGGAAATTGGATGTAAAACAATCACAAAATAACAGACAAAAGCCTCTCTGACTCGAATTTTCCTCAACATGTTTGGCGGTAAGATCCCATAGTTCCCTCAATTTTGCTTAGATTTCGCTGAAACTTTCATTAAAAGTTAGATAAGACTCTCCTCTTTCCAACAGTGTACACTTCTTTGGCAATTGGTTGGAAATTGGATGTAAAACAATCACAAAATGTCAGAAAAAAGCCTTTCTGACTCGAATTTTTCTGAACATTTTTGGCGGTAAAAGTCCCATAGTTCCCTCAATTCTGCTCCGATTTCGCTGAAACTTTTATTAAAAGTTAGATAAGACTCTCCTCTTTCCAACAATGTACACTTCTTTGGCAATTTGTTGGAAATTGGATGTGAAACAATCACAAAATGTCAGAAAAAAGCCTTTCTGACTCGAATTTTTCTGAACATTTTTGGCGGTAAAAGTCCCATAGTTCCCTGAATTCTGCTCCGATTTCGATGAAACTTTCATTAAAAGTTAGATAAGACTCTCCTCTTTCCAACAATGTACACTTCTTTGGCAATTGGTTGGAAATTGGATGTAAAACAATCAGAAAATGTCACATAAAAGCCTCATTGACTCGAATTTTCCTGAAACTTTTTTTGGCGGTAAAAGTCCCATAGTTCCCTCAATTCTGCTCCGATTTCGCTGAAACTTTGATTAGAAGTTAGATAAGACTCTTCTCTTTCCAAAAATGTACACTTCTTTGGCAATTGGTTGGAAATTGGATGTAAAACAATCACAAAATGTCAGAAAAAAGCCTTTCTGACTCGAATTTTTCTGAACATTTTTGGCGGTAAAAGTCGCATAGTTCCCTCAATTCTGCTCCGATTTCGCTGAAACTTTCATTAAAAGTTAGATAAGACTCTTCTCTTTCCAAAAATGTACACTTCTTTGGCAATTGGTTGGAAATTGGATGTAAAACAATCACAAAATGTCAGAAAAAAGCCTTTCCGACTCGAATTTTTCTGAACATTTTTGGCGGTAAAAGTCGCATAGTTCCCTCAATTCTGCTCCGATTTCGCTGAAACTTTTATTAAAAGTTAGATAAGACTCTCCTCTTTCCAACAATGTACACTTCTTTGGCAATTGGTTGGAAATTGGATGTAAAACAATCAGAAAATGTCACATAAAAGCCTCATTGACTCGAATTTTTCTGAACATTTTTTGCGGGAAAAGTCCCATAGTTCCCTCAATTCTGCTCCGATTTCGCTGAAACTTTCATTAAAAAATAGATAAGACTCTCCTCTTTCCAACAATGTACACTTCTTTGGCAATTGGTTGGAAATTGGATGTAAAACAATCAGAAAATGTCAGAAAAAAGCCTTTCTGACTCGAATTTTTCTGAACATTTTTGGCGGTAAAAGTCGCATAGTTCCCTCAATTCTGCTCCGATTTCGCTGAAACTTTTATTAAAAGTTAGATAAGACTCTCCTCTTTCCAACAATGTACACTTCTTTGGCAATTGGTTGGAAATTGGATGTAAAACAATCAGAAAATGTCACATAAAAGCCTCATTGACTCGAATTTTTTTGAAACTTTTTTTGGCGGTAAAAGTCCCATAGTTCCCTCAATTCTGCTCCGATTTCGCTGAAACTTTCATTAAAAGTTAGGTAAGACTCTCCTCTTTCTAACAATGTACACTTCTTTGACTATTGATTGGAAATTGGATGTAAAACAATCACAAAATGTCAGAAAAAAGCCTTTCTGACTCGAATTTTTCTGAACATTTTTGGCGGTAAAAGTCGCATAGTTCCCTCAATTCTGCTCCGATTTCGCTGAAACTTTTATTAAAAGTTAGATAAGACTCTCCTCTTTCCAACAATGTACACTTCTTTGGCAATTGGTTGGAAATTGGATGTAAAACAATCACAAAATGTCAGAAAAAAGCCTTTCTGACTCGAATTTTTCTGAACATTTTTGGCGGTAAAAGTCGCATAGTTCCCTCAATTCTCCTCCGATTTCGCTGAAACCTTCATCGTAAGTTAGATTAGACTCTCTTCTTTCCAACAATGTACACTTCTTTGGCAATTGGTTGGAAATTGGATGTAAAACAATCAGAAAATATAACATAAAAGCCTCATTGACTCGAATTTTTTTGAAACTTTTTTTGGCGGTAAAAGTCGCATAGTTCCCTCAATTCTCCTCCGATTTCGCTGAAACTTTCATTAAAAGTTAGATAAGACTCTCTTCTTTCCAACAATGTACACTTCTTTGGCAATTGGTTGGAAATTGGATGTAAAACAATCACAAAATGTCAGAAAAAAGCCTTTCTGACTCGAATTTTTCTGAACATTTTTGGCGGTAAAAGTCCCATAGTTCCCTCAATTCTGCTCCGATTTCGCTGAAACTTTTATTAAAAGTTAGATAAGACTCTCCTCTTTCCAACAATGTACACTTCTTTGGCAATTGGTTGGAAATTGGATGTAAAACAATCAGAAAATGTCACATAAAAGCCTCATTGACTCGAATTTTTTTGAAACTTTTTTTGGCGGTAAAAGTCCCATAGTTCCCTCAATTCTGCTCCGATTTCGCTGAAACTTTCATTAAAAGTTAGGTAAGACTCTCCTCTTTCTAACAATGTACACTTCTTTGACAATTGGTTGGAAATTGGATGTAAAACAATCACAAAATGTCAGAAAAAAGCCTTTCTGACTCGAATTTTTCTGAACATTTTTGGCGGTAAAAGTCCCATAGTTCCCTCAATTCTGCTCCGATTTCGCTGAAACCTTCATCGTAAGTTAGATTAGACTCTCTTCTTTCCAACAATGTACACTTCTTTGGCAATTGGTTGGAAATTGGATGTAAAACAATCACAAAATGTCAGAAAAAAGCCTTTCTGACTCGAATTTTTCTGAACATTTTTGGCGGTAAAAGTCCCATAGTTCCCTCAATTCTGCTCCGATTTCGCTGAAACTTTATTAAAAGTTAGATAAGACTCTCCTCTTTCCAACAATGTACACTTCTTTGGCAATTGGTTGGAAATTGGATGTAAAACAATCAGAAAATGTCACATAAAAGCCTCATTGACTCGAATTTTTTTGAAACTTTTTTTGGCGGTAAAAGTCCCATAGTTCCCTCAATTCTGCTCCGATTTCGCTGAAACTTTCATTAAAAGTTAGGTAAGACTCTCCTCTTTCTAACAATGTACACTTCTTTGACTATTGATTGGAAATTGGATGTAAAACAATCACAAAATGTCAGAAAAAAGCCTTTATGACTCGAATTTTTCTGAACATTTTTGGCGGTAAAAGTCGCATAGTTCCCTCAATTCTCCTCCGATTTCGCTGAAACTTTCATTAAAAGTTAGATAAGACTCTCCTCTTTCCAACAATGTACACTTCTTTGGCAATTGGTTGGAAATTGGATGTAAAACAATCACAAAATGTCAGAAAAAAGCCTTTCTGACTCGAATTTTTCTGAACATTTTTGGCGGTAAAAGTCGCATAGTTCCCTCAATTCTGCTCGATTTCGCTGAAACTTTCATTAGAAGTTAGATAAGACTCTTCTCTGTTCCAACCATGTACACTTTTTTGGCAATTGGTTGGAAATTGGATGTAAAACAATCACAAAATAACAGACAAAAGCCTCTCTGACTCGAATTTTCCTCAACATGTTTGGCGGTAAGATCCCATAGTTCCCTCAATTCTGCTTAGATTTCGCTGAAACTTTCATTAAAAGTTAGATAAGACTCTCCTCTTTCCAACAGTGTACACTTCTTTGGCAATTGGTTGGAAATTGGATGTAAAACAATCACAAAATGTCAGAAAAAAGCCTTTCTGACTCGAATTTTTCTGAACATTTTTGGCGGTAAAAGTCCCATAGTTCCCTCAATTCTGCTCCGATTTCGCTGAAACTTTTATTAAAAGTTAGATAAGACTCTCCTCTTTCCAACAATGTACACTTCTTTGGCAATTTGTTGGAAATTGGATGTAAAACAATCACAAAATGTCAGAAAAAAGCATTTCTGACTCGAATTTTTCTGAACATTTTTGGCGTAAAAGTCGCATAGTTCCCTCAATTCTGCTCCGATTTCGCTGAAACTTTCATTAAAAGTTAGATAAGATTCTCTTCTTTCCAAAAGTGTACACTTCTTTGGCAATTTGTTGGAAATTGGATGTGAAACAATCACAAAATGTCAGAAAAAAGCCTTTCTGACTCGAATTTTTCTGAACATTTTTGGCGGTAAAAGTCGCATAGTTCCCTCAATTCTGCTCCGATTTCGCTGAAACTTTTATTAAAAGTTAGATAAGACTCTCCTCTTTCCAACAATGTACACTTCTTTGGCAATTGGTTGGAAATTGGATGTAAAACAATCAGAAAATGTCACATAAAAGCCTCATTGACTCGAATTTTTCTGAACATTTTTTGCGGGAAAAGTCCCATAGTTCCCTCAATTCTGCTCCGATTTCGCTGAAACTTTCATTAAAAGTTAGATAAGACTCTCCTCTTTTCAACAATGTACACTTCTTTGGCAATTGGTTGGAAATTGGATGTAAAACAATCAGAAAATGTCACATAAAAGCCTCATTGACTCGAATTTTTTGAAACTTTTTTTGGCGGTAAAAGTCCCATAGTTCTCTCCATTCTGCTCCGATTTCGCTGAAACTTTCATTACAGGTTAGGTAAGACTCTCCTTTTTCCAACAATGTACACTTCTGTGACAATTGGTTGGAAATTGGATGTAAAACAATCACAAAATGTCAGAAAAAAGCCTTTCTGACTCGAATTTTTTCTGAACATTTTGGCGTAAAAGTCGCATAGTTCCCTCAATTCTGCTCCGATTTCGCTGAAACTTTCATTAGAAGCTAGATAAGACTCTTCTCTTTCCAACCATGTACACTTTTTTGGGAATTGGTTGGAAATTGGATGTAAAACAATCACAAAATAACAGACAAAAGCCTCTCTGACTCGAATTTTCCTCAACATGTTTGGCGGTAAGATCCCATAGTTCCCTCAATTTTGCTTAGATTTCGCTGAAACTTTCATTAAAAGTTAGATAAGACTCTCCTCTTTCCAACAGTGTACACTTCTTTGGCAATTGGTTGGAAATTGGATGTAAAACAATCACAAAATGTCAGAAAAAAGCCTTTCTGACTCGAATTTTTCTGAACATTTTTGGCGGTAAAAGTCCCATAGTTCCCTCAATTCTGCTCCGATTTCGCTGAAACTTTTATTAAAAGTTAGATAAGACTCTCCTCTTTCCAACAATGTACACTTCTTTGGCAATTTGTTGGAAATTGGATGTGAAACAATCACAAAATGTCAGAAAAAAGCCTTTCTGACTCGAATTTTTCTGAACATTTTTGGCGGTAAAAGTCCCATAGTTCCCTGAATTCTGCTCCGATTTCGATGAAACTTTCATTAAAAGTTAGATAAGACTCTCCTCTTTCCAACAATGTACACTTCTTTGGCAATTGGTTGGAAATTGGATGTAAAACAATCAGAAAATGTCACATAAAAGCCTCATTGACTCGAATTTTCCTGAAACTTTTTTTGGCGGTAAAAGTCCCATAGTTCCCTCAATTCTGCTCCGATTTCGCTGAAACTTTGATTAGAAGTTAGATAAGACTCTTCTCTTTCCAAAAATGTACACTTCTTTGGCAATTGGTTGGAAATTGGATGTAAAACAATCACAAAATGTCAGAAAAAAGCCTTTCTGACTCGAATTTTTCTGAACATTTTTGGCGGTAAAAGTCGCATAGTTCCCTCAATTCTGCTCCGATTTCGCTGAAACTTTCATTAAAAGTTAGATAAGACTCTTCTCTTTCCAAAAATGTACACTTCTTTGGCAATTGGTTGGAAATTGGATGTAAAACAATCACAAAATGTCAGAAAAAAGCCTTTCCGACTCGAATTTTTCTGAACATTTTTGGCGGTAAAAGTCGCATAGTTCCCTCAATTCTGCTCCGATTTCGCTGAAACTTTTATTAAAAGTTAGATAAGACTCTCCTCTTTCCAACAATGTACACTTCTTTGGCAATTGGTTGGAAATTGGATGTAAAACAATCAGAAAAGGTCACATAAAAGCCTCATTGACTCGAATTTTCTGAACATTTTTTGCGGGAAAAGTCCCATAGTTCCCTCAATTCTGCTCCGATTTCGCTGAAACTTTCATTAAAAAATAGATAAGACTCTCCTCTTTCCAACAATGTACACTTCTTTGGCAATTGGTTGGAAATTGGATGTAAAACAATCAGAAAATGTCAGAAAAAAGCCTTTCTGACTCGAATTTTTCTGAACATTTTTGGCGGTAAAAGTCGCATAGTTCCCTCAATTCTGCTCCGATTTCGCTGAAACTTTTATTAAAAGTTAGATAAGACTCTCCTCTTTCCAACAATGTACACTTCTTTGGCAATTGGTTGGAAATTGGATGTAAAACAATCAGAAAATGTCACATAAAAGCCTCATTGACTCGAATTTTTTTGAAACTTTTTTTGGCGGTAAAAGTCCATAGTTCCCTCAATTCTGCTCCGATTTCGCTGAAACTTTCATTAAAAGTTAGGTAAGACTCTCCTCTTTCTAACAATGTACACTTCTTTGACTATTGATTGGAAATTGGATGTAAAACAATCACAAAATGTCAGAAAAAAGCCTTTCTGACTCGAATTTTTCTGAACATTTTTGGCGGTAAAAGTCGCATAGTTCCCTCAATTCTGCTCCGATTTCGCTGAAACTTTTATTAAAAGTTAGATAAGACTCTCCTCTTTCCAACAATGTACACTTCTTTGGCAATTGGTTGGAAATTGGATGTAAAACAATCACAAAATGTCAGAAAAAAGCCTTTCTGACTCGAATTTTTCTGAACATTTTTGGCGGTAAAAGTCGCATAGTTCCCTCAATTCTCCTCCGATTTCGCTGAAACCTTCATCGTAAGTTAGATTAGACTCTCTTCTTTCCAACAATGTACACTTCTTTGGCAATTGGTTGGAAATTGGATGTAAAACAATCAGAAAATATAACATAAAAGCCTCATTGACTCGAATTTTTTTGAAACTTTTTTTGGCGGTAAAAGTCGCATAGTTCCCTCAATTCTCCTCCGATTTCGCTGAAACTTTCATTAAAAGTTAGATAAGACTCTCTTCTTTCCAACAATGTACACTTCTTTGGCAATTGGTTGGAAATTGGATGTAAAACAATCACAAAATGTCAGAAAAAAGCCTTTCTGACTCGAATTTTTCTGAACATTTTTGGCGGTAAAAGTCCCATAGTTCCCTCAATTCTGCTCCGATTTCGCTGAAACTTTTATTAAAAGTTAGATAAGACTCTCCTCTTTCCAACAATGTACACTTCTTTGGCAATTGGTTGGAAATTGGATGTAAAACAATCAGAAAATGTCACATAAAAGCCTCATTGACTCGAATTTTTTTGAAACTTTTTTTGGCGGTAAAAGTCCCATAGTTCCCTCAATTCTGCTCCGATTTCGCTGAAACTTTCATTAAAAGTTAGGTAAGACTCTCCTCTTTCTAACAATGTACACTTCTTTGACAATTGGTTGGAAATTGGATGTAAAACAATCACAAAATGTCAGAAAAAAGCCTTTCTGACTCGAATTTTTCTGAACATTTTTGGCGGTAAAAGTCCCATAGTTCCCTCAATTCTGCTCCGATTTCGCTGAAACCTTCATCGTAAGTTAGATTAGACTCTCTTCTTTCCAACAATGTACACTTCTTTGGCAATTGGTTGGAAATTGGATGTAAAACAATCACAAAATGTCAGAAAAAAGCCTTTCTGACTCGAATTTTTCTGAACATTTTTGGCGGTAAAAGTCCCATAGTTCCCTCAATTCTGCTCCGATTTCGCTGAAACTTTTATTAAAAGTTAGATAAGACTCTCCTCTTTCCAACAATGTACACTTCTTTGGCAATTGGTTGGAAATTGGATGTAAAACAATCAGAAAATGTCACATAAAAGCCTCATTGACTCGAATTTTTTTGAAACTTTTTTTGGCGGTAAAAGTCCCATAGTTCCCTCAATTCTGCTCCGATTTCGCTGAAACTTTCATTAAAAGTTAGGTAAGACTCTCCTCTTTCTAACAATGTACACTTCTTTGACTATTGATTGGAAATTGGATGTAAAACAATCACAAAATGTCAGAAAAAAGCCTTTATGACTCGAATTTTTCTGAACATTTTTGGCGGTAAAAGTCGCATAGTTCCCTCAATTCTCCTCCGATTTCGCTGAAACTTTCATTAAAAGTTAGATAAGACTCTCCTCTTTCCAACAATGTACACTTCTTTGGCAATTGGTTGGAAATTGGATGTAAAACAATCACAAAATGTCAGAAAAAAGCCTTTCTGACTCGAATTTTTCTGAACATTTTTGGCGGTAAAAGTCGCATAGTTCCCTCAATTCTGCTCCGATTTCGCTGAAACTTTCATTAGAAGTTAGATAAGACTCTTCTCTTTCCAACCATGTACACTTTTTTGGCAATTGGTTGGAAATTGGATGTAAAACAATCACAAAATAACAGACAAAAGCCTCTCTGACTCGAATTTTCCTCAACATGTTTGGCGGTAAGATCCCATAGTTCCCTCAATTCTGCTTAGATTTCGCTGAAACTTTCATTAAAAGTTAGATAAGACTCTCCTCTTTCCAACAGTGTACACTTCTTTGGCAATTGGTTGGAAATTGGATGTAAAACAATCACAAAATGTCAGAAAAAAGCCTTTCTGACTCGAATTTTTCTGAACATTTTTGGCGGTAAAAGTCCCATAGTTCCCTCAATTCTGCTCCGATTTCGCTGAAACTTTTATTAAAAGTTAGATAAGACTCTCCTCTTTCCAACAATGTACACTTCTTTGGCAATTTGTTGGAAATTGGATGTAAAACAATCACAAAATGTCAGAAAAAAGCATTTCTGACTCGAATTTTTCTGAACATTTTTGGCGGTAAAAGTCGCATAGTTCCCTCAATTCTGCTCCGATTTCGCTGAAACTTTCATTAAAAGTTAGATAAGATTCTCTTCTTTCCAAAAGTGTACACTTCTTTGGCAATTTGTTGGAAATTGGATGTGAAACAATCACAAAATGTCAGAAAAAAGCCTTTCTGACTCGAATTTTTCTGAACATTTTTGGCGGTAAAAGTCGCATAGTTCCCTCAATTCTGCTCCGATTTCGCTGAAACTTTTATTAAAAGTTAGATAAGACTCTCCTCTTTCCAACAATGTACACTTCTTTGGCAATTGGTTGGAAATTGGATGTAAAACAATCAGAAAATGTCACATAAAAGCCTCATTGACTCGAATTTTTCTGAACATTTTTTGCGGGAAAAGTCCCATAGTTCCCTCAATTCTGCTCCGATTTCGCTGAAACTTTCATTAAAAAATAGATAAGACTCTCCTCTTTCCAACAATGTACACTTCTTTGGCAATTGGTTGGAAATTGGATGTAAAACAATCAGAAAATGTCACATAAAAGCCTCATTGACTCGAATTTTTTTGAAACTTTTTTTGGCGGTAAAAGTCCCATAGTTCCCTCAATTCTACGCCAATTTCGCTGAAACTTTCATTAAAAGTTAGGTAAGACTCTCCTCTTTCCAACAATGTACACTTCTTTGGCAACTAGTTGGAAATTGGATGTAAAACAATCACAAAATGTCAGAAAAAAGCCTTTCTGACTCGAATTTTTCTGAACATTTTTGGCGGTAAAAGTCCCATAGTTCCCTCAGTTCTGCTCTGATTTCGCTGAAACTTTCATTAAAAGTTAGGTAAGACTCTCCTCTTTCCAACAATGTACACTTCTTTGGCAATTGGTTGGAAATTGGATGTGAAACAATCACAAAATATCAGAAAAAAGCCTTTCTGACTCGAATTTTTCTGAACATTTTTGGCGGTAAAAGTCGCATAGTTCCCTCAATTCTGCTCTGATTTCGCTGAAACTTTCATTAAAAGTTAGGTAAGACTCTCTTCTTTCCAACAATGTACACTTCTTTGGCAATTGGTTGGAAATTGGATGTAAAACAATCACAAAATATCAGAAAAAAGCCTTTCCGACTCGAATCTTTCTGAACATTTTTGGCGGTAAAAGTCGCATAGTTCCCTCAATTCTGCTCCGATTTCGCTGAAGCTTTCATTAAAAGTTAGGTAAGACTCTCCTCTTTCCAACAATGTACACTTCTTTGGCAATTGGTTAGAAATTGGATGTAAAACAATCACAAAATATCAGAAAAAAGCCTTTCCGACTCGAATCTTTCTGAACATTTTTGGCGGTAAAAGTCGCATAGTTCCCTCAATTCTGCTCCGATTTCGCTGAAACTTTCATTAAAAGTTAGATAAGACTCTCCTCTTTCCAACAGTGTACACTTCTTTGACAATTGGTTGGAAATTGGATGTAAAACAATCAGAAAATGTCACATAAAAGCCTCATTGACTCGAATTTTTTTGAAACTTCTTTTGGCGGTAAAAGTCCCATAGTTCCCTCAATTCTGCTCCGATTTCGCTGAAACTTTGATTAAAAGTTAGGTAAGACTCTCTTCTTTCCAACAATGTACACTTCCTTGGCAATTGGTTGGAAATTGGATGTGAAACAATCACAAAATGTCAGAAAAAAGCCTTTCTGACTCGAATTTTTCTGAACATTTTTGGCGGTAAAAGTCCCATAGTTCCCTCAATTATGCTCCGATTTCGCTGAAATCTTCATTAGAAGTTAGGTAAGACTCTCCTCTTTCCAACAATGTACACTTCTTTGGCAATTGGTTGGAAATTGGATGTAAAACAATCACAAAATGTCAGAAAAAAGCCTTTCTGACTCGAATTTTTCTGAACATTTTTGGCGGTAAAAGTCCCATAGTTCCCTCAATTCTGCTCCGATTTCGCTGAAACCTTCATTAAAAGTTAGATAAGACTCTCCTCTTTCCAACAATGTACACTTCTTTGCAATTGGTTGGAATTGGATGTAAAACAATCACAAAATGTCAGAAAAAAGCCTTTCTGACTCGAATTTTTCTGAACATTTTTGGCGGTAAAAGTCCCATAGTTCCCTCAATTCTGCTCCGATTTCGCTGAAACCTTCATTATAAGTTAGGTAAGACTCTCTTCTTTCCAACAATGTACACTTCTTTGGCAATTGGTTGGAAATTGGATGTAAAACAATCACAAAATGTCAGAAAAAAGCCTTTCTGACTCGAATTTTTCTGAACATTTTTGGCGGTAAAAGTCCCATAGTTCCCTCAGTTCTGCTCGATTTCGCTGAAACTTTCATTAGAAGTTAGGTAAGACTCTCTTCTTTCCAACAATGTACACTTCTTTGGCAATTGGTTGGAAATTGGATGTAACACAATCACAAAATATCAGAAAAAAGCCTTTCTGACTCGAATTTTTCTGAACATTTTTGGCGGTAAAAGTCCCATAGTTCCCCTCAATTCTGCTCCGATTTCGCTGAAACTTTGATTAAAAGTTAGGTAAGACTCTCTTCTTTCCAAACAATGTACACTTCTTTGGCAATTGGTTGGAAATTGGATGTGAAACAATCACAAAATGTCAGAAAAAAGCCTTTCTGACTCGAATTTTTCTGAACATTTTTGGCGGTAAAAGTCCCATAGTTCCCTCAATTATGCTCCGATTTCGCTGAAATCTTCATTGGAAGTTAGGTAAGACTCTCCTCTTTCCAACAATGTTACACTTCTTTGGCGATTGGTTGGAAATTGGATGTAAAATAATCACAAAATATCAGAAAAAAGCCTTTCTGACTCGAATTTTTCTGACATTTTTGGCGGTAAAAGTCCCATAGTTCCCTCAATTCTGCTCCGATTTCGCTGAAATCTTCATTAGAAGTTAGGTAAGACTCTCCTCTTTCCAACAATGTACACTTTTTTGGCGATTGGTTGGAAATTGGATGTGAAAGAATCACAAAATGTCAGAAAAAAGCCTTTCTGACTCGAATTTTTCTGAACATTTTTGGCGGTAAAAGTCCCATAGTTCCCTCAATTCTGCTCCGATTTCGCTGAAACTTTCATTAAAAGTTAGGTAAGACTCTCCTCTTTCCAACAATGTACACTCCTTTGGCAATTGGTTGGAAATTGAATGTAAAACAATCACAAAATGTCAGAAAAAAGCCTTTCTGACTCGAATTTTTCTGAACATTTTTGGCGGTAAAAGTCCCATAGTTCCCTCAGTTCTGCTCTGATTTCGCTGAAACTTTCATTAAAAGTTAGGTAAGACTCTCCTCTTTCCAACAATGTACACTTCTTTGGCAATTGGTTGGAAATTGGATGTAACACAATCACAAAATATCAGAAAAAAGCCTTTCTGACTCGAATTTTTCTGAACATTTTTGGCGGTAAAAGTCCCATAGTTCCCTCAGTTCTGCTCTGATTTCGCTGAAACTTTCATTAAAAGTTAGGTAAGACTCTCCTCTTTCCAACAATGTACACTTCTTTGGCAATTGGTTGGAAATTGGATGTGAAACAATCACAAAATGTCAGAAAAAAGCCTTTCTGACTCGAATTTTTCTGAACATTTTTGGCGGTAAAAGTCCCATAGTTCCCTCAATTCTGCTCCGATTTCGCTGAAATCTTCATTAGAAGTTAGGTAAGACTCTCCTCTTTCCAACAATGTACACTTTTTTGGCGATTGGTTGGAAATTGGATGTGAAACAATCACAAAATGTCAGAAAAAAGCCTTTCTGACTCGAATTTTTCTGAACATTTTTGGCGGTAAAAGTCCCATAGTTCCCTCAATTCTGCTCCGATTTCGCTGAAACTTTCATTAAAAGTTAGGTAAGACTCTCTTCTTTCCAACAATGTACACTTCTTTGGCAATTGGTTGGAAATTGGATGTAACACAATCACAAAATATCAGAAAAAAGCCTTTCTGACTCGAATTTTTCTGAACATTTTTGGCGGTAAAAGTCCCATAGTTCCCTCAATTCTGCTCCGATTTCGCTGAAATCTTCATTAGAAGTTAGGTAAGACTCTCCTCTTTCCAACAATGTACACTTTTTTGGCGATTGGTTGGAAATTGGATGTGAAACAATCACAAAATGTCAGAAAAAAGCCTTTCTGACTCGAATTTTTCTGAACGTTTTTGGCGGTAAAAGTCCCATAGTTCCCTCAATTCTGCTCCGATTTCGCTGAAACTTTCATCGTAAGTTAGATAAGACTCTCCTCTTTCCAACAATGTACACTTCTTTGGCGATTGGTTGGAAATTGGATGTAAAACAATCACAAAATGTCAGAAAAAAGCCTTTCTGACTCGAATTTTTCTGAACATTTTTGGCGGTAAAAGTCCCATAGTTCCCTCTATTCTGCTCCGATTTCGCTGAAACTTTCATTAAAAGTTAGGTAAGACTCTCCTCTTTCCAACAGTGTACACTTCTTTGGCGATTGGTTGGAAATTGGATGTAAAACAATCAGAAAATGTCACATAAAAGCCTCATTGACTCGAATTTTCCTGAAACTTTTTTTGGCGGTA
>NW_026562310.1:0-47859 GCF_027943255.1 Anastrepha obliqua
ATTTCCAACCAATTGTCAAAGAAGTGTACATTGTTGGAAAGAGGAGAGTCTTACCTAACTTTTAATCAAAGTTTCAGCGAAATCGGAGCAGAATTGAGGGAACTATGCGACTTTTACCGCCAAAAATGTTCAGAAAAATTCGAGTCAGAAAGGCTTTTTTCTGACATTTTGTGATTGTTTTACATCCAATTTCCAACCAATTGCCAAAGAAGTGTACATTGTTGGAAAGAGGAGAGTCTTATCTAACTTTTAATCAAAGTTTCAGCGAAATCGGAGCAGAATTGAGGGAACTATGCGACTTTTACCGCCAAAAATGTTCAGAAAAATTCGAGTCAGAAAGGCTTTTTTCTGACATTTTGTGATTGTTTTTACATCCAATTTCCAACAAATTGCCAAAGAAGTGTACATTGTTGGAAAGAGGAGAGTCTAATCTAACTTACGATGAAGGTTTCAGCGAAATCGGAGCAGAATTGAGGGAACTATGGACTTTTACCGCCAAAAATGTTCAGAAAAATTCGAGTCAGAAAGGCTTTTTTCTGACATTTTGTGATTGTTTTACATCCAATTTCCAACCAATTGCCAAAGAAGTGTACATTGTTGGAAAGAGGAGAGTCTTATCTAACTTTTAATGAAAGTTTCAGCGAAATCGGAGCAGAATTGAGGGAACTATGGGACTTTTACCGCCAAAAATGTTCAGAAAAATTCGAGTCAGAAAGGCTGTTTTCTGACATTTTGTGATTGTTTTACATCCAATTTCCAACCAATTGCCAAAGAAGTGTACATTGTTGGAAAGAGAAGAGTCTTACCTAACTCCTAATAAAAGTTTCAGCGAAATCGGAGCAGAATTGAGGGAACTATGGGACTTTTTACCCGCCAAAAAAAGTTTCAAAAAAATTCGAGTCAATGAGGCTTTTATGTGACATTTTCTGATTGTTTTACATCCAATTTCCAACAAATTGCCAAAGAAGTGTACACTGTTGGAAAGAAGAGAGTCTTATCTAACTTACGATGAAGGTTTCAGCGAAATCGGGAGCAGAATTGAGGGAACTATGGGACTTTTACCGCCAAAAATGTTCAGAAAAATTCGAGTCAGAAAGGCTTTTTTCTGACATTTTGTGATTGTTTCACATCCAATTTCCAACCAATTGTCAAAGAAGTGTACATTGTTAGAAAGAATAGAGTCTTACCTAACTTTTAATGAAAGTTTCAGCGAAATCGGAGCAGAATTGAGGGAACTATGGGACTTTTACCGCCAAAAAAAGTTTCAAAAAAATTCGAGTCAATGAGGCTTTTATGTGACATTTTCTGATTGTTTTACATCCAATTTCCAACCAATTGCCAAAGAAGTGTACATTGTTGGAAAGAGGAGAGTCTTATCTAACTTTTAATGAAAGTTTCAGCGAAATCGGAGCAGAATTGAGGGAACTATGGGACTTTTACCGCCAAAAATGTTCAGAAAAATTCGAGTCAGAAAGGCTTTTTTCTGACATTTTCTGATTGTTTTACATCCAATTTCCAACCAATTGTCAAAGAAGTGTACATTGTTGGAAAGAGGAGAGTCTTACCTAACTTTTAATGAAAGTTTCAGCGAAATCCGAGGAGAATTGAGGGAACTATGCGACTTTTACCGCCAAAAAAAGTTTCAAAAAAATTCGAGTCAATGAGGCTTTTATGTGACATTTTCTGATTGTTTTACATCCAATTTCCAACCAATTGCCAAAGAAGTGTACATTGTTGGAAAGAGGAGAGTCTTATCTAACTTTTAATCAAAGTTTCAGCGAAATCGGAGCAGAATTGAGGGAACTATGCGACTTTTACCGCCAAAAAAAGTTTCAAAAAAATTCGAGTCAATGAGGCTTTTATGTGACATTTTTCTGATTGTTTTACATCCAATTTCCAACCAATTGCCAAAGAAGTGTACATTGTTGGAAAGAGGAGAGTCTTACCTAACTTTTAATGAAAGTTTCAGCGAAATTGGCGTAGAATTGAGGGAACTATGGGACTTTTACCGCCAAAAAAAGTTTCAAAAAAATTCGAGTCAATGAGGCTTTTATGTGACATTTTCTGATTGTTTTACATCCAATTTCCAACCATTGCCAAAGAAGTGTACATTGTTGGAAAGAGGAGAGTCTTATCTAACTTTTAATGAAAGTTTCAGCGAAATCGGAGCAGAATTGAGGGAACTATGCGACTTTTACCGCCAAAAATGTTCAGAAAAATTCGAGTCAGAAAGGCTTTTTTCTGACATTTTGTGATTGTTTTACATCCAATTTCCAACCAATTGTCACAGAAGTGTACATTGTTGGAAAGAGGAGAGTCTTATCTAACTTTTAATGAAAGTTTCAGCGAAATCGGAGCAGAATTGAGGGAACTATGGGACTTTTACCGCCAAAAATGTTCAGAAAAATTCGAGTCAGAAAGGCTTTTTTCTGACATTTTGTGATTGTTTTACATCCAATTTCCAACAAATTGCCAAAGAAGTGTACATTGTTGAAAAGAGGAGAGTCTAATCTAACTTACGATGAAGGTTTCAGCGAAATCGGAGCAGAATTGAGGGAAATATGCGACTTTTACCGCCAAAAATGTTCAGAAAAATTCGAGTCAGAAAGGCTGTTTTCCTGACATTTTGTGATTGTTTTACATCCAATTTCCAACTAGTTGCCAAAGAAGTGTACATTGTTGGAAAGAGGAGAGTCTTACCTAACTTTTAATGAAAGTTTCAGCGAAATCCGAGGAGAATTGAGGGAACTATGCGACTTTTACCGCCAAAAAAAGTTTCAAAAAAATTCGAGTCAATGAGGCTTTTATGTGACATTTTCTGATTGTTTTACATCCAATTTCCAACCAATTGCCAAAGAAGTGTACATTGTTGGAAAGAGGAGAGTCTTATCTAACTTTTAATGAAAGTTTCAGCGAAATCGGAGCAGAATTGAGGGAACTATGCGACTTTTACCGCCAAAAATGTTCAGAAAAATTCGAGTCAGAAAGGCTTTTTTCTGACATTTTGTGATTGTTTTACATCCAATTTCCAACCAATTGTCACAGAAGTGTACATTGTTGAAAAGAGGAGAGTCTTACCTAACTTTTAATGAAAGTTTCAGCGAAATTGGCGTAGAATTGAGGGAACTAGGGACTTTTACCGCCAAAAAAAGTTTCAAAAAAATTCGAGTCAATGAGGCTTTTATGTGATATTTTGTGATTGTTTTACATCCAATTTCCAACCAATTGTCAAAGAAGTGTACATTGTTGGAAAGAGGAGAGTCTTACCTAACTTCTAATGAAAGTTTCAGCGAAATCGGAGCAGAATTGAGGGAACTATGCGACTTTTACCGCCAAAAATGTTCAGAAAAATTCGAGTCAGAAAGGCTTTTTTCTGACATTTTGTGATTGTTTTACATCCAATTTCCAACCAATTGTCAAAGAAGTGTACATTGTTGGAAAGAGGAGAGTCTTACCTAACTTTTAATGAAAGTTTCAGCGAAATTGGCGTAGAATTGAGGGAACTATGGGACTTTTACCGCCAAAAAAAGGTTTCAAAAAAATTCGAGTCAATGAGGCTTTATGTGATATTTTGTGATTGTTTTACATCCAATTTCCAACCAATTGTCAAAGAAGTGTACATTGTTGGAAAGAGGAGAGTCTTACCTAACTTTTAATCAAAGTTTCAGCGAAATCGGAGCAGAATTGAGGGAACTATGCGACTTTTACCGCCAAAAATGTTCAGAAAAATTCGAGTCAGAAAGGCTTTTTTCTGACATTTTGTGATTGTTTTACATCCAATTTCCAACCAATTGCCAAAGAAGTGTACATTGTTGGAAAGAGGAGAGTCTTATCTAACTTTTAATCAAAGTTTCAGCGAAATCGGAGCAGAATTGAGGGAACTATGCGACTTTTACCGCCAAAAATGTTCAGAAAAATTCGAGTCAGAAAGGCTTTTTTCTGACATTTTGTGATTGTTTTACATCCAATTTCCAACAAATTGCCAAAGAAGTGTACATTGTTGGAAAGAGGAGAGTCTAATCTAACTTACGATGAAGGTTCAGCGAAATCGGAGCAGAATTGAGGGAACTATGGGACTTTTACCGCCAAAAATGTTCAGAAAAATTCGAGTCAGAAAGGCTTTTTTCTGACATTTTGTGATTGTTTTACATCCAATTTCCAACCAATTGCCAAAGAAGTGTACATTGTTGGAAAGAGGAGAGTCTTATCTAACTTTTAATGAAAGTTTCAGCGAAATCGGAGCAGAATTGAGGGAACTATGGGACTTTTACCGCCAAAAATGTTCAGAAAAATTCGAGTCAGAAAGGCTGTTTTCTGACATTTTGTGATTGTTTTACATCCAATTTCCAACCAATTGCCAAAGAAGTGTACATTGTTGGAAAGAGAAGAGTCTTACCTAACTCCTAATAAAAGTTTCAGCGAAATCGGAGCAGAATTGAGGGAACTATGGGACTTTTACCGCCAAAAAAAGTTCAAAAAAATTCGAGTCAATGAGGCTTTTATGTGACATTTTCTGATTGTTTTACATCCAATTTCCAACAAATTGCCAAAGAAGTGTACACTGTTGGAAAGAAGAGAGTCTTATCTAACTTACGATGAAGGTTTCAGCGAAATCGGAGCAGAATTGAGGGAACTATGGGACTTTTACCGCCAAAAATGTTCAGAAAAATTCGAGTCAGAAAGGCTTTTTTCTGACATTTTGTGATTGTTTCACATCCAATTTCCAACCAATTGTCAAAGAAGTGTACATTGTTAGAAAGAATAGAGTCTTACCTAACTTTTAATGAAAGTTTCAGCGAAATCGGAGCAGAATTGAGGGAACTATGGGACTTTTACCGCCAAAAAAAGTTCAAAAAAATTCGAGTCAATGAGGCTTTTATGTGACATTTTCTGATTGTTTTACATCCAATTTCCAACCAATTGCCAAAGAAGTGTACATTGTTGGAAAGAGGAGAGTCTTATCTAACTTTTAATGAAAGTTTCAGCGAAATCGGAGCAGAATTGAGGGAACTATGGGACTTTTACCGCCAAAAATGTTCAGAAAAATTCGAGTCAGAAAGGCTTTTTTCTGACATTTTCTGATTGTTTTACATCCAATTTCCAACCAATTGTCAAAGAAGTGTACATTGTTGGAAAGAGGAGAGTCTTACCTAACTTTTAATGAAAGTTTCAGCGAAATCCGAGGAGAATTGAGGGAACTATGCGACTTTTACCGCCAAAAAAAGTTTCAAAAAAATTCGAGTCAATGAGGCTTTTATGTGACATTTTCTGATTGTTTTACATCCAATTTCCAACCAATTGCCAAAGAAGTGTACATTGTTGGAAAGAGGAGAGTCTTATCTAACTTTTAATCAAAGTTTCAGCGAAATCGGAGCAGAATTGAGGGAACTATGCGACTTTTACCGCCAAAAAAAGCTTCAAAAAAATTCGAGTCAATGAGGCTTTTATGTGACATTTTCTGATTGTTTTACATCCAATTTCCAACCAATTGCCAAAGAAGTGTACATTGTTGGAAAGAGGAGAGTCTTATCTAACTTTTAATAAAAGTTTCAGCGAAATCGAAGCAGAATTGAGGGAACTATGCGACTTTTACCGCCAAAAATGTTCAGAAAAATTCGAGTCAGAAAGGCTTTTTTCTGACATTTTGTGATTGTTTTACATCCAATTTCCAACCAATTGCCAAAGAAGTGTACATTGTTGGAAAGAGGAGAGTCTTATCTAACTTTTAATCAAAGTTTCAGCGAAATCGGAGCAGAATTGAGGGAACTATGCGACTTTTACCGCCAAAAAAAGTTTCAAAAAAATTCGAGTCAATGAGGCTTTTATGTGACATTTTCTGATTGTTTTACATCCAATTTCCAACCAATTGCCAAAGAAGTGTACATTGTTGGAAAGATAGAGTCTTATCTAACTTTTAATGAAAGTTTCAGCGAAATCGGAGCAGAATTGAGGGAACTATGCGACTTTTACCGCCAAAAATGTTCAGAAAAATTCGAGTCGGAAAGGCTTTTTTCTGACATTTTGTGATTGTTTTACATCCAATTTCCAACCAATTGCCAAAGAAGTGTACATTGTTGAAAAGAGGAGAGTCTTACCTAACTTCTAATGAAAGTTTCAGCGAAATCGGAGCAGAATTGAGGGAACTATGCGACTTTTACCGCCAAAAATGTTCAGAAAAATTCGAGTCAGAAAGGCTTTTTTCTGACATTTTGTGATTGTTTTACATCCAATTTCCAACAAATTGCCAAAGAAGTGTACATTGTTGGAAAGAGGAGAGTCTAATCTAACTTACGATGAAGGTTTCAGCGAAATCGGAGCAGAATTGAGGGAAATATGCGACTTTTACCGCCAAAAATGTTCAGAAAAATTCGAGTCAGAAAGGCTGTTTTCTGACATTTTGTGATTGTTTTACATCCAATTTCCAACTAGTTGCCAAAGAAGTGTACATTGTTGGAAAGAAGGAAGGGAGAGTCTTACCTAACTTTTAATGAAAGTTTCAGCGAAATCCGAGGAGAATTGAGGGGGGGAACTATGCGACTTTTACCGCCAAAAAAAGTTTCAAAAAAATTCGAGTCAATGAGGCTTTTATGTGACATTTTCTGATTGTTTTACATCCAATTTCCAACCAATTGCCAAAGAAGTGTACATTGTTGGAAAGAGGAGAGTCTTATCTAACTTTTAATCAAAGTTTCAGCGAAATCGGAGCAGAATTGAGGGAACTATGCGACTTTTACCGCCAAAAATGTTCAGAAAAATTCGAGTCAGAAAGGCTTTTTTCTGACATTTTGTGATTGTTTTACATCCAATTTCCAACCAATTGTCACAGAAGTGTACATTGTTGAAAAGAGGAGAGTCTTACCTAACTTTTAATGAAAGTTTCAGCGAAATTGGCGTAGAATTGAGGGAACTATGGGACTTTTACCGCCAAAAAAAGTTTCAAAAAAATTCGAGTCAATGAGGCTTTTATGTGATATTTTGTGATTGTTTTACATCCAATTTCCAACCAATTGTCAAAGAAGTGTACATTGTTGGAAAGAGGAGAGTCTTACCTAACTTCTAATGAAAGTTTCAGCGAAATCGGAGCAGAATTGAGGGAACTATGGGACTTTTACCGCCAAAAATGTTCAGAAAAATTCGAGTCAGAAAGGCTTTTTTCTGACATTTTGTGATTGTTTTACTCCAACAAATTGCCAAAGAAGTGTACATTGTTGGAAAGAGGAGAGTCTTATCTAACTTTTAATCAAAGTTTCAGCGAAATCGGAGCAGAATTGAGGGAACTATGCGACTTTTACCGCCAAAAATGTTCAGAAAAATTCGAGTCAGAAAGGCTTTTTTCTGACATTTTGTGATTGTTTTACATCCAATTTCCAACCAATTGTCACAGAAGTGTACATTGTTGAAAAGAGGAGAGTCTTACCTAACTTTTAATGAAAGTTTCAGCGAAATTGGCGTAGAATTGAGGGAACTATGGGACTTTTACCGCCAAAAAAAGTTTCAAAAAAATTCGAGTCAATGAGGCTTTTATGTGACATTTTCTGATTGTTTTACATCCAATTTCCAACCAATTGCCAAAGAAGTGTACATTGTTGGAAAGAGGAGAGTCTTATCTAACTTTTAATCAAAGTTTCAGCGAAATCGGAGCAGAATTGAGGGAACTATGCGACTTTTACCGCCAAAAATGTTCAGAAAAAATTCGAGTCAGAAAGGCTTTTTTCTGACATTTTGTGATTGTTTTACATCCAATTTCCAACCAATTGTCACAGAAGTGTACATTGTTGAAAAGAGGAGAGTCTTACCTAACTTTTAATGAAAGTTTCAGCGAAATTGGCGTAGAATTGAGGGAACTATGGGACTTTTACCGCCAAAAAAAGTTTCAAAAAAATTCGAGTCAATGAGGCTTTTATGTGATATTTTGTGATTGTTTTACATCCAATTTCCAACCAATTGTCACAGAAGTGTACATTGTTGAAAAGAGGAGAGTCTTACCTAACTTTTAATGAAAGTTTCAGCGAAATTGGCGTAGAATTGAGGGAACTATGGGACTTTTACCGCCAAAAAAAGTTTCAAAAAAATTCGAGTCAATGAGGCTTTTATGTGATATTTTGTGATTGTTTTACATCCAATTTCCAACCAATTGTCAAAGAAGTGTACATTGTTGGAAAGAGGAGGAGGTCTTACCTAACTTCTAATGAAAGTTTCAGCGAAATCGGAGCAGAATTGAGGGAACTATGCGACTTTTACCGCCAAAAATGTTCAGAAAAATTCGAGTCAGAAAGGCTTTTTTCTGACATTTTGTGATTGTTTTACATCCAATTTCCAACAAATTGCCAAAGAAGTGTACATTGTTGGAAAGAGGAGAGTCTAATCTAACTTACGATGAAGGTTTCAGCGAAATCGGAGCAGAATTGAGGGATAATATGCGACTTTTACCGCCAAAAATGTTCAGAAAAATTCGAGTCAGAAAGGCTGTTTTCTGACATTTTGTGATTGTTTTACATCCAATTTCCAACTAGTTGCCAAAGAAGTGTACATTGTTGGAAAGAGGAGAGTCTTACCTAACTTTTAATGAAAGTTTCAGCGAAATCCGAGGAGAATTGAGGGAACTATGCGACTTTTACCGCCAAAAAAAGTTTCAAAAAAATTCGAGTCAATGAGGCTTTTATGTGACATTTTCTGATTGTTTTTACATCCAATTTCCAACCAATTGCCAAAGAAGTGTACATTGTTGGAAAGAGGAGAGTCTTATCTAACTTTTAATCAAAGTTTCAGCGAAATCGGAGCAGAATTGAGGGAACTATGCGACTTTTACCGCCAAAAATGTTCAGAAAAAATTCGAGTCAGAAAGGCTTTTTTCTGACATTTTGTGATTGTTTTACATCCAATTTCCAACCAATTGTCACAGAAGTGTACATTGTTGAAAAGAGGAGAGTCTTACCTAACTTTTAATGAAAGTTTCAGCGAAATTGGCGTAGAATTGAGGGAACTATGGGACTTTTACCGCCAAAAAAAAGTTTCAAAAAAATTCGAGTCAATGAGGCTTTTATGTGATATTTTGTGATTGTTTTACATCCAATTTCCAACCAATTGTCAAAGAAGTGTACATTGTTGGAAAGAGGAGAGTCTTACCTAACTTCTAATGAAAGTTTCAGCGAAATCGGAGCAGAATTGAGGGAACTATGGGACTTTTACCGCCAAAAATGTTCAGAAAAATTCGAGTCAGAAAGGCTTTTTTCTGACATTTTGTGATTGTTTTACATCCAATTTCCAACAAATTGCCAAAGAAGTGTACATTGTTGGAAAGAGGAGAGTCTTATCTAACTTTTAATCAAAGTTTCAGCGAAATCGGAGCAGAATTGAGGGAACTATGCGACTTTTACCGCCAAAAATGTTCAGAAAAATTCGAGTCAGAAAGGCTTTTTTCTGACATTTTGTGATTGTTTTACATCCAATTTCCAACAAATTGCCAAAGAAGTGTACATTGTTGGAAAGAGGAGAGTCTAATCTAACTTACGATGAAGGTTTCAGCGAAATCGGAGCAGAATTGAGGGAACTATGGGACTTTTACCGCCAAAAATGTTCAGAAAAATTCGAGTCAGAAAGGCTTTTTTCTGACATTTTGTGATTGTTTTACATCCAATTTCCAACCAATTGCCAAAGAAGTGTACATTGTTGGAAAGAGGAGAGTCTTATCTAACTTTTAATGAAAGTTTCAGCGAAATCGGAGCAGAATTGAGGGAACTATGGGACTTTTACCCGCCAAAAATGTTCAGAAAAATTCGAGTCAGAAAGGCTGTTTTTCTGACATTTTGTGATTGTTTTACATCCAATTTCCAACCAATTGCCAAAGAAGTGTACATTGTTGGAAAGAGGAGAGTCTTACCTAACTCTTAATAAAAGTTTCAGCGAAATCGGAGCAGAATTGAGGGAACTATGGGACTTTTACCGCCAAAAAAAGTTTCAAAAAAATTCGAGTCAATGAGGCTTTTATGTGACATTTTCTGATTGTTTTACATCCAATTTCCAACCAATTGCCAAAGAAGTGTACATTGTTGGAAAGAGGAGAGTCTTATCTAACTTTTAATGAAAGTTTCAGCGAAATCGGAGCAGAATTGAGGGAACTATGGGACTTTTACCGCCAAAAAAAGTTTCAAAAAAATTCGAGTCAATGAGGCTTTTATGTGACATTTTCTGATTGTTTTACATCCAATTTCCAACCAATTGCCAAAGAAGTGTACATTGTTGGAAAGAAGAGAGTCTTATCTAACTTTTGATGAAAGTTTCAGCGAAATCGGAGCAGAATTGAGGGGAACTATGCGACTTTTACCGCCAAAAATGTTCAGAAAAATTCGAGTCGGAAAGGCTTTTTTCTGACATTTTGTGATTGTTTTACATCCAATTTCCAACCAATTGCCAAAGAAGTGTACATTGTTGAAAAGAGGAGAGTCTTATCTAACTTTTAATGAAAGTTTCAGCGAAATCGGAGCAGAATTGAGGGAACTATGGGACTTTTACCGCCAAAAATGTTCAGAAAAAATTCGAGTCAGAAAGGCTTTTTTCTGACATTTTGTGATTGTTTTACATCCAATTTCCAACCAATTGTCAAAGAAGTGTACATTGTTGGAAAGAGGAGAGTCTTACCTAACTTTTAATGAAAGTTTCAGCGAAATCGGAGCAGAATTGAGGGAACTATGGGACTTTTACCGCCAAAAAAAGTTTCAAAAAAATTCGAGTCAATGAGGCTTTTATGTGACATTTTCTGATTGTTTTACATCCAATTTCCAACCAATTGCCAAAGAAGTGTACATTGTTGGAAAGAGGAGAGTCTTATCTAACTTTTAATGAAAGTTTCAGCGAAATCGGAGCAGAATTGAGGGAACTATGGGACTTTTACCGCCAAAAATGTTCAGAAAATTCGAGTCAGAAAGGCTTTTTTCTGATATTTTGTGATTGTTTCACATCCAATTTCCAACCAATTGTCAAAGAAGTGTACATTGTTAGAAAGAATAGAGTCTTACCTAACTTTTAATGAAAGTTTCAGCGAAATCGGAGCAGAATTGAGGGAACTATGGGACTTTAACCGCCAAAAAAAGTTTCAAAAAATTCGAGTCAATGAGGCTTTTATGTGACATTTTCTGATTGTTTTACATCCAATTTCCAACCAATTGCCAAAGAAGTGTACATTGTTGGAAAGAGGAGAGTCTTATCTAACTTTTGATGAAAGTTTCAGCGAAATCGGAGCAGAATTGAGGGAACTATGCGACTTTTACCGCCAAAAATGTTCAGAAAAATTCGAGTCGGAAAGGCTTTTTTCTGACATTTTGTGATTGTTTTACATCCAATTTCCAACCAATTGCCAAAAGAAGTGTACATTGTTGAAAAGAGGAGAGTCTTATCTAACTTTTAATGAAAGTTTCAGCGAAATCGGAGCAGAATTGAGGGAACTATGGGACTTTTACCGCCAAAAAAAAGTTTCAAAAAAATTCGAGTCAATGAGGCTTTTATGTGACATTTTCTGATTGTTTTACATCCAATTTCCAACCAATTGCCAAAGAAGTGTACATTGTTGGAAAGAAGAGAGTCTTATCTAACTTTTAATGAAAGTTTCAGCGAAATCGGAGCAGAATTGAGGGAACTATGGGACTTTTACCGCCAAAAATGTTCAGAAAAATTCGAGTCAGAAAGGCTTTTTTCTGACATTTTGTGATTGTTTTACATCCAATTTCCAACCAATTGCCAAAGAAGTGTACATTGTTGAAAGAGGAGAGTCTTATCTAACTTTTAATGAAAGTTTCAGCGAAATCGGAGCAGAATTGAGGGAACTATGGGACTTTTACCGCCAAAAATGTTCAGAAAAATTCGAGTCAGAAAGGCTGTTTTCTGACATTTTGTGATTGTTTTACATCCAATTTCCAACCAATTGCCAAAGAAGTGTACATTGTTGGAAAGAGGAGAGTCTTACCTAACTCTTAATAAAAGTTTTCAGCGAAATCGGAGCAGAATTGAGGGAACTATGGGACTTTTACCGCCAAAAAAAAGTTTCAAAAAAATTCGAGTCAATGAGGCTTTTATGTGACATTTTCTGATTGTTTTACATCCAATTTCCAACCAATTGCCAAAGAAGTGTACATTGTTGGAAAGAGGAGAGTCTTATCTAACTTTTAATGAAAGTTTCAGCGAAATCGGAGCAGAATTGAGGGAACTATGGGACTTTTACCGCCAAAAAAAGTTTCAAAAAAATTCGAGTCAATGAGGCTTTTATGTGACATTTTCTGATTGTTTTACATCCAATTTCCAACCAATTGCCAAAGAAGTGTACATTGTTGGAAAGAAGAGAGTCTTATCTAACTTTTGATGAAAGTTTCAGCGAAATCGGAGCAGAATTGAGGGAACTATGCGACTTTTACCGCCAAAAATGTTCAGAAAAATTCGAGTCGGAAAGGCTTTTTTCTGACATTTTGTGATTGTTTTACATCCAATTTCCAACCAATTGCCAAAGAAGTGTACATTGTTGAAAAGAGGAGAGTCTTATCTAACTTTTTAATGAAAGTTTCAGCGAAATCGGAGCAGAATTGAGGGAACTATGGGACTTTTACCGCCAAAAATGTTCAGAAAAATTCGAGTCAGAAAGGCTTTTTTCTGACATTTTGTGATTGTTTTACATCCAATTTCCAACCAATTGTCAAAGAAGTGTACATTGTTGGAAAGAGGAGAGTCTTACCTAACTTTTAATGAAAGTTTCAGCGAAATCGGAGCAGAATTGAGGGAACTATGGGACTTTTACCGCCAAAAAAAAGTTTCAAAAAAATTCGAGTCAATGAGGCTTTTATGTGACATTTTCTGATTGTTTTACATCCAATTTCCAACCAATTGCCAAAGAAGTGTACATTGTTGGAAAGAGGAGAGTCTTATCTAACTTTTAATGAAAGTTTCAGCGAAATCGGAGCAGAATTGAGGGAACTATGGGACTTTTACCGCCAAAAATGTTCAGAAAAATTCGAGTCAGAAAGGCTTTTTTCTGACATTTTGTGATTGTTTCACATCCAATTTCCAACCAATTGTCAAAGAAGTGTACATTGTTAGAAAGAATAGAGTCTTACCCTAACTTTTAATGAAAGTTTCAGCGAAATCGGAGCAGAATTGAGGGAACTATGGGACTTTAACCGCCAAAAAAAGTTTCAAAAAAATTCGAGTCAATGAGGCTTTTATGTGACATTTTCTGATTGTTTTACATCCAATTTCCAACCAATTGCCAAAGAAGTGTACATTGTTGGAAAGAGGAGAGTCTTATCTAACTTTTAATAAAAGTTTCAGCGAAATCGGAGCAGAATTGAGGGAACTATGGGACTTTTACCGCCAAAAATGTTCAGAAAAATTCGAGTCAGAAAGGCTTTTTTCTGACATTTTCTGATTGTTTTACATCCAATTTCCAACCAATTGTCAAAGAAGTGTACATTGTTGGAAAGAGGAGAGTCTTACCTAACTTTTAGTGAAAGTTTCAGCGAAATTGGCGTAGAATTGAGGGAACTATGGGACTTTTACCGCCAAAAAAAGTTTCAAAAAAATTCGAGTCAATGAGGCTTTTATGTGACATTTTCTGATTGTTTTACATCCAATTTCCAACCAATTGCCAAAGAAGTGTACATTGTTGGAAAGAGGAGAGTCTTATCTAACTTTTAATAAAAGTTTCAGCGAAATCGAAGCAGAATTGAGGGAACTATGCGACTTTTACCGCCAAAAATGTTCAGAAAAATTCGAGTCAGAAAGGCTTTTTTCTGATATTTTGTGATTGTTTTACATCCAATTTCCAACCAATTGTCACAGAAGTGTACATTGTTGAAAAGAGGAGAGTCTTACCTAACTTTTAAATGAAAGTTTCAGCGAAATTGGCGTAGAATTGAGGGAACTATGGGACTTTTACCGCCAAAAATGTTCAGAAAAATTCGAGTCAGAAAGGCTTTTTTCTGACATTTTGTGATTGTTTTACATCCAATTTCCAACCAATTGTCAAAGAAGTGTACATTGTTGGAAAGAGGAGAGTCTTACCTAACTTTTAATGAAAGTTTCAGCGAAATCCGAGGAGAATGAGGGAACTATGCGACTTTTACCGCCAAAAAAAGTTTCAAAAAATTCGAGTCAATGAGGCTTTTATGTGACATTTTCTGATTGTTTTACATCCAATTTCCAACCAATTGCCAAAGAAGTGTACATTGTTGAAAGAGGAGAGTCTTATCTAACTTTTAATCAAAGTTTCAGCGAAATCGGAGCAGAATTGAGGGAACTATGCGACTTTTACCGCCAAAAATGTTCAGAAAAATTCGAGTCAGAAAGGCTTTTTTCTGACATTTTGTGATTGTTTTACATCCAATTTCCAACCAATTGTCACAGAAGTGTACATTGTTGAAAAGAGGAGAGTCTTACCTAACTTTTAATGAAAGTTTCAGCGAAATTGGCGTAGAATTGAGGGAACTATGGGACTTTTACCGCCAAAAAAAGTTTCAAAAAAATTCGAGTCAATGAGGCTTTTATGTGATATTTTGTGATTGTTTTACATCCAATTTCCAACCAATTGTCAAAGAAGTGTACATTGTTGGAAAGAGGAGAGTCTTACCTAACTTCTAATGAAAGTTTCAGCGAAATCGGAGCAGAATTGAGGGAACTATGCGACTTTTACCGCCAAAAATGTTCAGAAAAATTCGAGTCAGAAAGGCTTTTTTCTGATATTTTGTGATTGTTTTACATCCAATTTCCAACCAATTGTCAAAGAAGTGTACATTGTTGGAAAGAGGAGAGTCTTACCTAACTTTTAATGAAAGTTTCAGCGAAATCGGAGCAGAATTGAGGGAACTATGGGACTTTTACCGCCAAAAATGTTCAGAAAAATTCGAGTCAGAAAGGCTTTTTTCTGACATTTTGTGATTGTTTTACATCCAATTTCCAACAAATTGCCAAAGAAGTGTACATTGTTGGAAAGAGGAGAGTCTAATCTAACTTACGATGAAGGTTTCAGCGAAATCGGAGCAGAATTGAGGGAACTATGGGACTTTTACCGCCAAAAATGTTCAGAAAAATTCGAGTCAGAAAGGCTTTTTTCTGACATTTTGTGATTGTTTTACATCCAATTTCCAACCAATTGTCACAGAAGTGTACATTGTTGGAAAGAGGAGAGTCTTACCTAACTTTTAATGAAAGTTTCAGCGAAATCCGAGGAGAATTGAGGGAACTATGCGACTTTTACCGCCAAAAAAAGTTTCAAAAAAATTCGAGTCAATGAGGCTTTTATGTGACATTTTCTGATTGTTTTACATCCAATTTCCAACCAATTGCCAAAGAAGTGTACATTGTTGGAAAGAGGAGAGTCTTATCTAACTTTTAATGAAAGTTTCAGCGAAATCGGAGCAGAATTGAGGGAACTATGGGACTTTTACCGCCAAAAATGTTCAGAAAAATTCGAGTCAGAAAGGCTTTTTTCTGACATTTTCTGATTGTTTTACATCCAATTTCCAACCAATTGTCAAAGAAGTGTACATTGTTGGAAAGAGGAGAGTCTTACCTAACTTTTAATGAAAGTTTAAGCGAAATCGGAGGAGAATTGAGGGAACTATGCGACTTTTACCGCCAAAAAAAGTTTCAAAAAAATTCGAGTCAATGAGGCTTTTATGTGACATTTTCTGATTGTTTTACATCCAATTTCCAACCAATTGCCAAAAAAGTGTACATTGTTGGAAAGAGGAGAGTCTTATCTAACTTTTAATGAAAGTTTCAGCGAAATCGGAGCAGAATTGAGGGAACTATGGGACTTTTACCGCCAAAAATGTTCAGAAAAATTCGAGTCAGAAAGGCTTTTTTCTGACATTTTGTGATTGTTTTACATCCAATTTCCAACAAATTGCCAAAGAAGTGTACATTGTTGAAAAGAGGAGAGTCTAATCTAACTTACGATGAAGGTTTCAGCGAAATCGGAGCAGAATTGAGGGAACTATGGGACTTTTACCGCCAAAAAAAGTTTCAAAAAAATTCGAGTCAATGAGGCTTTTATGTGACATTTTCTGATTGTTTTACATCCAATTTCCAACCAATTGCCAAAGAAGTGTACATTGTTGGAAAGAGGAGAGTCTTATCTAACTTTTAATGAAAGTTTCAGCGAAATCGGAGCAGAATTGAGGGAACTATGGGACTTTTACCGCCAAAAATGTTCAGAAAATTTCGAGTCAGAAAGGCTTTTTTCTGACATTTTCTGATTGTTTTACATCCAATTTCCAACCAATTGTCAAAGAAGTGTACATTGTTGGAAAGAGGAGAGTCTTACCTAACTTTTAATGAAAGTTTCAGCGAAATCGGAGGAGAATTGAGGGAACTATGCGACTTTTACCGCCAAAAAAAGTTTCAAAAAAATTCGAGTCAATGAGGCTTTTATGTGACATTTTCTGATTGTTTTACATCCAATTTCCAACCAATTGCCAAAGAAGTGTACATTGTTGGAAAGAGGAGAGTCTTATCTAACTTTTAATCAAAGTTTCAGCGAAATCGGAGCAGAATTGAGGGAACTATGCGACTTTTACCGCCAAAAATGTTCAGAAAAATTCGAGTCAGAAAGGCTTTTTTCTGACATTTTGTGATTGTTTTACATCCAATTTCCAACCAATTGTCACAGAAGTGTACATTGTTGAAAAGAGGAGAGTCTTACCTAACTTTTAATGAAAGTTTCAGCGAAATTGGCGTAGAATTGAGGGAACTATGGGACTTTTACCGCCAAAAAAAGTTTCAAAAAAATTCGAGTCAATGAGGCTTTTATGTGACATTTTCTGATTGTTTTACATCCAATTTCCAACCAATTGCCAAAGAAGTGTACATTGTTGGAAAGAAGAGAGTCTTATCTAACTTTTAATAAAAGTTTCAGCGAAATCGAAGCAGAATTGAGGGAACTATGCGACTTTTACCGCCAAAAATGTTCAGAAAAATTCGAGTCAGAAAGGCTTTTTTCTGACATTTTGTGATTGTTTTACATCCAATTTCCAACCAATTGCCAAAGAAGTGTACATTGTTGGAAAGAGGAGAGTCTTATCTAACTTTTAATGAAAGTTTCAGCGAAATCGGAGCAGAATTGAGGGAACTATGGGACTTTTACCGCCAAAAAAAGTTTCAAAAAAATTCGAGTCAATGAGGCTTTTATGTGACATTTTCTGATTGTTTTACATCCAATTTCCAACCAATTGCCAAAGAAGTGTACATTGTTGGAAAGAAGAGAGTCTTATCTAACTTTTAATGAAAGTTTCAGCGAAATCGGAGCAGAATTGAGGGAACTATGCGACTTTTACCGCCAAAAATGTTCAGAAAAATTCGAGTCGGAAAGGCTTTTTTCTGACATTTTGTGATTGTTTTACATCCAATTTCCAACCAATTGCCAAAGAAGTGTACATTGTTGAAAAGAGGAGAGTCTTATCTAACTTTTAATGAAAGTTTCAGCGAAATCGGAGCAGAATTGAGGGAACTATGGGACTTTTACCGCCAAAAATGTTCAGAAAAATTCGAGTCAGAAAGGCTTTTTTCTGACATTTTGTGATTGTTTTACATCCAATTTCCAACCAATTGTCAAAGAAGTGTACATTGTTGGAAAGAGGAGAGTCTTACCTAACTTTTAATGAAAGTTTCAGCGAAATCGGAGCAGAATTGAGGGAACTATGGGACTTTTACCGCCAAAAATGTTCAGAAAAATTCGAGTCAGAAAGGCTTTTTTCTGACATTTTGTGATTGTTTCACATCCAATTTCCAACCAATTGTCAAAGAAGTGTACATTGTTAGAAAGAATAGAGTCTTACCTAACTTTTAATGAAAGTTTCAGCGAAATCGGAGCAGAATTGAGGGAACTATGGGACTTTTACCGCCAAAAATGTTCAGAAAAATTCGAGTCAGAAAGGCTTTTTTCTGACATTTTCTGATTGTTTTACATCCAATTTCCAACCAATTGTCAAAGAAGTGTACATTGTTTGAAAGAGGAAAGTCTTATCTAACTTTTAATGAAAGTTTCAGCGAAATCGGAGCAGAATTGAGGGAACTATGGGACTTTTACCGCCAAAAATGTTCAGAAAAATTCGAGTCAGAAAGGCTTTTTTCTGACATTTTGTGATTGTTTTACATCCAATTTCCAACAAATTGCCAAAGAAGTGTACATTGTTGGAAAGAGGAGAGTCTAATCTAATTTACGATGAAGGTTTCAGCGAAATCGGAGCAGAATTGAGGGAACTATGGGACTTTTACCGCCAAAAATGTTCAGAAAAATTCGAGTCAGAAAGGCTTTTTTCTGACATTTTGTGATTGTTTTACATCCAATTTCCAACCAATTGCCAAAGAAGTGTACATTGTTGGAAAGAGGAGAGTCTTATCTAACTTTTAATGAAAGTTTCAGCGAAATCGGAGCAGAATTGAGGGAACTATGGGACTTTTACCGCCAAAAATGTTCAGAAAAATTCGAGTCAGAAAGGCTGTTTTCTGACATTTTGTGATTGTTTTACATCCAATTTCCAACCAATTGCCAAAGAAGTGTACATTGTTGGAAAGAGAAGAGTCTTACCTAACTCTTAATAAAAGTTTCAGCGAAATCGGAGCAGAATTGAGGGAACTATGGGACTTTTACCGCCAAAAAAAGTTTCAAAAAAATTCGAGTCAATGAGGCTTTTATGTGACATTTTCTGATTGTTTTACATCCAATTTCCAACCAATTGCCAAAGAAGTGTACATTGTTGGAAAGAGGAGAGTCTTATCTAACTTACGATGAAGGTTTCAGCGAAATCGGAGCAGAATTGAGGGAACTATGGGACTTTTACCGCCAAAAATGTTCAGAAAAATTCGAGTCAGAAAGGCTTTTTTCTGACATTTTGTGATTGTTTCACATCCAATTTCCAACCAATTGTCAAAGAAGTGTACATTGTTGAAAAGAGGAGAGTCTTACCTAACTTTTAATGAAAGTTTCAGCGAAATCGGAGCAGAATTGAGGGAACTATGGGACTTTTACCGCCAAAAAAAGTTTCAAAAAAATTCGAGTCAATGAGGCTTTTATGTGACATTTTCTGATTGTTTTACATCCAATTTCCAACCAATTGCCAAAGAAGTGTACATTGTTGGAAAGAGGAGAGTCTTATCTAACTTTTAATGAAAGTTTCAGCGAAATCGGAGCAGAATTGAGGGAACTATGGGACTTTTACCGCCAAAAATGTTCAGAAAAATTCGAGTCAGAAAGGCTTTTTTCTGACATTTTGTGATTGTTTCACATCCAATTTCCAACCAATTGTCAAAGAAGTGTACATTGTTAGAAAGAATAGAGTCTTACCTAACTTTTAATGAAAGTTTCAGCGAAATCGGAGGAGAATTGAGGGAACTATGCGACTTTTACCGCCAAAAAAAGTTTCAAAAAAATTCGAGTCAATGAGGCTTTTATGTGACATTTTCTGATTGTTTTACATCCAATTTCCAACCAATTGCCAAAGAAGTGTACATTGTTGGAAAGAGGAGAGTCCTATCTAACTTTTAATCAAAGTTTCAGCGAAATCGGAGCAGAATTGAGGGAACTATGGGACTTTTACCGCCAAAAATGTTCAGAAAAATTCAAGTCAGAAAGGCTTTTTTCTGACATTTTGTGATTGTTTTACATCCAATTTCCAACAAATTGCCAAAGAAGTGTACATTGTTGGAAAGAGGAGAGTCTAATCTAACTTACGATGAAGGTTTCAGCGAAATCGGAGCAGAATTGAGGGAAATATGCGACTTTTACCGCCAAAAATGTTCAGAAAAATTCGAGTCAGAAAGGCTGTTTTCTGACATTTTGTGATTGTTTTACATCCAATTTCCAACTAGTTGCCAAAGAAGTGTACATTGTTGGAAAGAGGAGAGTCTTACCTAACTTTTAATGAAAGTTTCAGCGAAATCCGAGGAGAATTGAGGGAACTATGCGACTTTTACCGCCAAAAAAAGTTTCAAAAAAATTCGAGTCAATGAGGCTTTTATGTGACATTTTCTGATTGTTTTACATCCAATTTCCAACCAATTGCCAAAGAAGTGTACATTGTTGGAAAGAGGAGAGTCTTATCTAACTTTTAATCAAAGTTTCAGCGAAATCGGAGCAGAATTGAGGGAACTATGCGACTTTTACCGCCAAAAATGTTCAGAAAAATTCGAGTCAGAAAGGCTTTTTTCTGACATTTTGTGATTGTTTTACATCCAATTTCCAACCAATTGTCACAGAAGTGTACATTGTTGAAAAGATGAGAGTCTTACCTAACTTCTAATGAAAGTTTCAGCGAAATTGGCGTAGAATTGAGGGAACTATGGGACTTTTACCGCCAAAAAAAGTTTCAAAAAAATTCGAGTCAATGAGGCTTTTATGTGATATTTTGTGATTGTTTTACATCCAATTTCCAACCAATTGTCAAAGAAGTGTACATTGTTGGAAAGAGGAGAGTCTTACCTAACTTCTAATGAAAGTTTCAGCGAAATCGGAGCAGAATTGAGGGAACTATGGGACTTTTACCGCCAAAAATGTTCAGAAAAATTCGAGTCAGAAAGGCTTTTTTCTGACATTTTGTGATTGGTTTACATCCAATTTCCAACAAATTGCCAAAGAAGTGTACATTGTTGGAAAGAGGAGAGTCTTATCTAACTTTTAATCAAAGTTTCAGCGAAATCGGAGCAGAATTGAGGGAACTATGCGACTTTTACCGCCAAAAATGTTCAGAAAAATTCGAGTCAGAAAGGCTTTTTTCTGACATTTTGTGATTGTTTTACATCCAATTTCCAACCAATTGTCACAGAAGTGTACATTGTTGAAAAGAGGAGAGTCTTACCTAACTTTTAATGAAAGTTTCAGCGAAATTGGCGTAGAATTGAGGGAACTATGGGACTTTTACCGCCAAAAAAAGTTTCAAAAAAATTCGAGTCAATGAGGCTTTTATGTGACATTTTCTGATTGTTTTACATCCAATTTCCAACCAATTGCCAAAGAAGTGTACATTGTTGGAAAGAGGAGAGTCTTATCTAACTTTTAATCAAAGTTTCAGCGAAATCGGAGCAGAATTGAGGGAACTATGCGACTTTTACCGCCAAAAATGTTCAGAAAAATTCGAGTCAGAAAGGCTTTTTTCTGACATTTTGTGATTGTTTTACATCCAATTTCCAACCAATTGTCACAGAAGTGTACATTGTTGAAAAGAGGAGAGTCTTACCTAACTTTTAATGAAAGTTTCAGCGAAATTGGCGTAGAATTGAGGGAACTATGGGACTTTTACCGCCAAAAAAAGTTTCAAAAAAATTCGAGTCAATGAGGCTTTTATGTGATATTTTGTGATTGTTTTACATCCAATTTCCAACCAATTGTCAAAGAAGTGTACATTGTTGGAAAGAGGAGAGTCTCACCTAACTTCTAATGAAAGTTTCAGCGAAATCGGAGCAGAATTGAGGGAACTATGCGACTTTTACCGCCAAAAATGTTCAGAAAAATTCGAGTCAGAAAGGCTTTTTTCTGACATTTTGTGATTGTTTTACATCCAATTTCCAACCAATTGCCAAAGAAGTGTACATTGTTGGAAAGAGGAGAGTCTTATCTAACTTTTAATGAAAGTTTCAGCGAAATCGGAGGAGAATTGAGGGAACTATGCGACTTTTACCGCCAAAAAAAGTTTCAAAAAAATTCGAGTCAATGAGGCTTTTATGTGACATTTTCTGATTGTTTTACATCCAATTTCCAACCAATTGCCAAAGAAGTGTACATTGTTGGAAAGAGGAGAGTCTTATCTAACTTTTAATCAAAGTTTCAGCGAAATCGGAGCAGAATTGAGGGAACTATGGGACTTTTACCGCCAAAAATGTTCAGAAAAATTCGAGTCAGAAAGGCTGTTTTCTGACATTTTGTGATTGTTTTACATCCAATTTCCAACTAGTTGCCAAAGAAGTGTACATTGTTGGAAAGAGGAGAGTCTAATCTAACTTACGATGAAGGTTTCAGCGAAATCGGAGCAGAATTGAGGGAAATATGCGACTTTTACCGCCAAAAATGTTCAGAAAAATTCGAGTCAGAAAGGCTGTTTTCTGACATTTTGTGATTGTTTTACATCCAATTTCCAACCAATTGCCAAAGAAGTGTACATTGTTGGAAAGAGGAGAGTCTTATCTAACTTTTAATCAAAGTTTCAGCGAAATCGGAGCAGAATTGAGGGAACTATGGGACTTTTACCGCCAAAAATGTTCAGAAAAATTCAAGTCAGAAAGGCTTTTTTCTGACATTTTGTGATTGTTTTACATCCAATTTCCAACAAATTGCCAAAGAAGTGTACATTGTTGGAAAGAGGAGAGTCTAATCTAACTTACGATGAAGGTTTCAGCGAAATCGGAGCAGAATTGAGGGAAATATGCGACTTTTACCGCCAAAAATGTTCAGAAAAATTCGAGTCAGAAAGGCTGTTTTCTGACATTTTGTGATTGTTTTACATCCAATTTCCAACTAGTTGCCAAAGAAGTGTACATTGTTGGAAAGAGGAGAGTCTTACCTAACTTTTAATGAAAGTTTCAGCGAAATCCGAGGAGAATTGAGGGAACTATGCGACTTTTACCGCCAAAAAAAGTTTCAAAAAAATTCGAGTCAATGAGGCTTTTATGTGACATTTTCTGATTGTTTTACATCCAATTTCCAACCAATTGCCAAAGAAGTGTACATTGTTGGAAAGAGGAGAGTCTTATCTAACTTTTAATCAAAGTTTCAGCGAAATCGGAGCAGAATTGAGGGAACTATGCGACTTTTACCGCCAAAAATGTTCAGAAAAATTCGAGTCAGAAAGGCTTTTTTCTGACATTTTGTGATTGTTTTACATCCAATTTCCAACCAATTGTCACAGAAGTGTACATTGTTGAAAAGATGAGAGTCTTACCTAACTTCTAATGAAAGTTTCAGCGAAATTGGCGTAGAATTGAGGGAACTATGGGACTTTTACCGCCAAAAAAAGTTTCAAAAAAATTCGAGTCAATGAGGCTTTTATGTGATATTTTGTGATTGTTTTACATCCAATTTCCAACCAATTGTCAAAGAAGTGTACATTGTTGGAAAGAGGAGAGTCTTACCTAACTTCTAATGAAAGTTTCAGCGAAATCGGAGCAGAATTGAGGGAACTATGGGACTTTTACCGCCAAAAATGTTCAGAAAAATTCGAGTCAGAAAGGCTTTTTTCTGACATTTTGTGATTGTTTTACATCCAATTTCCAACAAATTGCCAAAGAAGTGTACATTGTTGGAAAGAGGAGAGTCTTATCTAACTTTTAATCAAAGTTTCAGCGAAATCGGAGCAGAATTGAGGGAACTATGCGACTTTTACCGCCAAAAATGTTCAGAAAAATTCGAGTCAGAAAGGCTTTTTTCTGACATTTTGTGATTGTTTTACATCCAATTTCCAACCAATTGTCACAGAAGTGTACATTGTTGAAAAGAGGAGAGTCTTACCTAACTTTTAATGAAAGTTTCAGCGAAATTGGCGTAGAATTGAGGGAACTATGGGACTTTTACCGCCAAAAAAAGTTTCAAAAAAATTCGAGTCAATGAGGCTTTTATGTGACATTTTCTGATTGTTTTACATCCAATTTCCAACCAATTGCCAAAGAAGTGTACATTGTTGGAAAGAGGAGAGTCTTATCTAACTTTTAATCAAAGTTTCAGCGAAATCGGAGCAGAATTGAGGGAACTATGCGACTTTTACCGCCAAAAATGTTCAGAAAAATTCGAGTCAGAAAGGCTTTTTTCTGACATTTTGTGATTGTTTTACATCCAATTTCCAACCAATTGTCACAGAAGTGTACATTGTTGAAAAGAGGAGAGTCTTACCTAACTTTTAATGAAAGTTTCAGCGAAATTGGCGTAGAATTGAGGGAACTATGGGACTTTTACCGCCAAAAAAAGTTTCAAAAAAATTCGAGTCAATGAGGCTTTTATGTGATATTTTGTGATTGTTTTACATCCAATTTCCAACCAATTGTCAAAGAAGTGTACATTGTTGGAAAGAGGAGAGTCTCACCTAACTTCTAATGAAAGTTTCAGCGAAATCGGAGCAGAATTGAGGGAACTATGCGACTTTTACCGCCAAAAATGTTCAGAAAAATTCGAGTCAGAAAGGCTTTTTTCTGACATTTTGTGATTGTTTTACATCCAATTTCCAACCAATTGCCAAAGAAGTGTACATTGTTGGAAAGAGGAGAGTCTTATCTAACTTTTAATGAAAGTTTCAGCGAAATCGGAGCAGAATTGAGGGAACTATGGGACTTTTACCGCCAAAAAAAGTTTCAAAAAAATTCGAGTCAATGAGGCTTTTATGTGACATTTTCTGATTGTTTTACATCCAATTTCCAACCAATTGCCAAAGAAGTGTACATTGTTGGAAAGAAGAGAGTCTTATCTAACTTTTAATCAAAGTTTCAGCGAAATCGGAGCAGAATTGAGGGAACTATGGGACTTTTACCGCCAAAAATGTTCAGAAAAATTCGAGTCAGAAAGGCTTTTTTCTGACATTTTCTGATTGTTTTACATCCAATTTCCAACCAATTGTCAAAGAAGTGTACATTGTTGGAAAGAGGAAAGTCTTATCTAACTTTTAATGAAAGTTTCAGCGAAATCGGAGCAGAATTGAGGGAACTATGGGACTTTTACCGCCAAAAATGTTCAGAAAAATTCGAGTCAGAAAGGCTTTTTTCTGACATTTTGTGATTGTTTTACATCCAATTTCCAACAAATTGCCAAAGAAGTGTACATTGTTGGAAAGAGGAGAGTCTAATCTAACTTACGATGAAGGTTTCAGCGAAATCGGAGCAGAATTGAGGGAACTATGGGACTTTTACCGCCAAAAATGTTCAGAAAAATTCGAGTCAGAAAGGCTTTTTTCTGACATTTTGTGATTGTTTTACATCCAATTTCCAACCAATTGCCAAAGAAGTGTACATTGTTGGAAAGAGGAGAGTCTTATCTAACTTTTAATGAAAGTTTCAGCGAAATCGGAGCAGAATTGAGGGAACTATGGGACTTTTACCGCCAAAAATGTTCAGAAAAATTCGAGTCAGAAAGGCTGTTTTCTGACATTTTGTGATTGTTTTACATCCAATTTCCAACCAATTGCCAAAGAAGTGTACATTGTTGGAAAGAGAAGAGTCTTACTTAACTCTTAATAAAAGTTTCAGCGAAATCGGAGCAGAATTGAGGGAACTATGGGACTTTTACCGCCAAAAAAAGTTTCAAAAAAATTCGAGTCAATGAGGCTTTTATGTGACTTTTTCTGATTGTTTTACATCCAATTTCCAACCAATTGCCAAAGAAGTGTACATTGTTGGAAAGAGGAGAGTCTTATCTAACTTTTAATGAAAGTTTCAGCGAAATCGGAGCAGAATTGAGGGAACTATGGGACTTTTACCGCCAAAAATGTTCAGAAAAATTCGAGTCAGAAAGGCTTTTTTCTGACATTTTCTGATTGTTTTACATCCAATTTCCAACCAATTGTCAAAGAAGTGTACATTGTTGGAAAGAGGAGAGTCTTACCTAACTTTTAATGAAAGTTTCAGCGAAATCGGAGGAGAATTGAGGGAACTATGCGACTTTTACCGCCAAAAAAAGTTTCAAAAAAATTCGAGTCAATGAGGCTTTTATGTGACATTTTCTGATTGTTTTACATCCAATTTCCAACCAATTGCCAAAGAAGTGTACATTGTTGGAAAGAGGAGAGTCTTATCTAACTGTTAATCAAAGTTTCAGCGAAATCGGAGCAGAATTGAGGGAACTATGGGACTTTTACCGCCAAAAATGTTCAGAAAAATTCAAGTCAGAAAGGCTTTTTTCTGACATTTTGTGATTGTTTTACATCCAATTTCCAACAAATTGCCAAAGAAGTGTACATTGTTGGAAAGAGGAGAGTCTAATCTAACTTACGATGAAGGTTTCAGCGAAATCGGAGCAGAATTGAGGAAATATGCGACTTTTACCGCCAAAAATGTTCAGAAAAATTCGAGTCAGAAAGGCTGTTTTCTGACATTTTGTGATTGTTTTACATCCAATTTCCAACTAGTTGCCAAAGAAGTGTACATTGTTGGAAAGAGGAGAGTCTTACCTAACTTTTAATGAAAGTTTCAGCGAAATCCGAGGAGAATTGAGGGAACTATGCGACTTTTACCGCCAAAAAAAGTTTCAAAAAAATTCGAGTCAATGAGGCTTTTATGTGACATTTTCTGATTGTTTTACATCCAATTTCCAACCAATTGCCAAAGAAGTGTACACTGTTGGAAAGAGGAGAGTCTTATCTAACTTTTAATCAAAGTTTCAGCGAAATCGGAGCAGAATTGAGGGAACTATGCGACTTTTACCGCCAAAAATGTTCAGAAAAATTCGAGTCAGAAAGGCTTTTTTCTGACATTTTGTGATTGTTTTACATCCAATTTCCAACCAATTGTCACAGAAGTGTACATTGTTGAAAAGAGGAGAGTCTTACCTAACTTCTAATGAAAGTTTCAGCGAAATCGGAGCAGAATTGAGGGAACTATGGGACTTTTACCGCCAAAAAAAGTTTCAAAAAAATTCGAGTCAATGAGGCTTTTATGTGATATTTTGTGATTGTTTTACATCCAATTTCCAACCAATTGTCAAAGAAGTGTACATTGTTGGAAAGAGGAGAGTCTTACCTAACTTCTAATGAAAGTTTCAGCGAAATCGGAGCAGAATTGAGGGAACTATGGGACTTTTACCGCCAAAAATGTTCAGAAAAATTCGAGTCAGAAAGGCTTTTTTCTGACATTTTGTGATTGTTTTACATCCAATTTCCAACAAATTGCCAAAGAAGTGTACATTGTTGGAAAGAGGAGAGTCTTATCTAACTTTTAATCAAAGTTTCAGCGAAATCGGAGCAGAATTGAGGGAACTATGCGACTTTTACCGCCAAAAATGTTCAGAAAAATTCGAGTCAGAAAGGCTTTTTTCTGACATTTTGTGATTGTTTTACATCCAATTTCAACCAATTGTCACAGAAGTGTACATTGTTGAAAAGAGGAGAGTCTTACCTAACTTTTAATGAAAGTTTCAGCGAAATTGGCGTAGAATTGAGGGAACTATGGGACTTTTACCGCCAAAAAAAGTTTCAAAAAAATTCGAGTCAATGAGGCTTTTATGTGACATTTTCTGATTGTTTTACATCCAATTTCCAACCAATTGCCAAAGAAGTGTACATTGTTGGAAAGAGGAGAGTCTTATCTAACTTTTAATCAAAGTTTCAGCGAAATCGGAGCAGAATTGAGGGAACTATGCGACTTTTACCGCCAAAAATGTTCAGAAAAATTCGAGTCAGAAAGGCTTTTTTCTGACATTTTGTGATTGTTTTACATCCAATTTCCAACCAATTGTCACAGAAGTGTACATTGTTGAAAAGAGGAGAGTCTTACCTAACTTTTAATGAAAGTTTCAGCGAAATTGGCGTAGAATTGAGGGAACTATGGGACTTTCACCGCCAAAAAAGTTTCAAAAAAATTCGAGTCAATGAGGCTTTTATGTGATATTTTGTGATTGTTTTACATCCAATTTCCAACCAATTGTCAAAGAAGTGTACATTGTTGGAAAGAGGAGAGTCTTACCTAACTTCTAATGAAAGTTTCAGCGAAATCGGAGCAGAATTGAGGGAACTATGCGACTTTTACCGCCAAAAATGTTCAGAAAAATTCGAGTCAGAAAGGCTTTTTTCTGACATTTTGTGATTGTTTTACATCCAATTTCCAACCAATTGCCAAAGAAGTGTACATTGTTGGAAAGAGGAGAGTCTTATCTAACTTTTAATCAAAGTTTCAGCGAAATCGGAGCAGAATTGAGGGAACTATGCGACTTTTACCGCCAAAAATGTTCAGAAAAATTCGAGTCAGAAAGGCTTTTTTCTGACATTTTGTGATTGTTTTACATCCAATTTCCAACAAATTGCCAAAGAAGTGTACATTGTTGGAAAGAGGAGAGTCTAATCTAACTTACGATGAAGGTTTCAGCGAAATCGGAGCAGAATTGAGGGAACTATGGGACTTTTACCGCCAAAAATGTTCAGAAAAATTCGAGTCAGAAAGGCTTTTTTCTGACATTTTGTGATTGTTTTACATCCAATTTCCAACCAATTGCCAAAGAAGTGTACATTGTTGGAAAGAGGAGAGTCTTATCTAACTTTTAATGAAAGTTTCAGCGAAATCGGAGCAGAATTGAGGGAACTATGGGACTTTTACCGCCAAAAATGTTCAGAAAAATTCGAGTCAGAAAGGCTGTTTTCTGACATTTTGTGATTGTTTTACATCCAATTTCCAACCAATTGCCAAAGAAGTGTACATTGTTGGAAAGAGGAGAGTCTTACCTAACTCTTAATAAAAGTTTCAGCGAAATCGGAGCAGAATTGAGGGAACTATGGGACTTTTACCGCCAAAAAAAGTTTCAAAAAAATTCGAGTCAATGAGGCTTTTATGTGACATTTTCTGATTGTTTTACATCCAATTTCCAACCAATTGCCAAAGAAGTGTACATTGTTGGAAAGAGGAGAGTCTTATCTAACTTTTAATGAAAGTTTCAGCGAAATCGGAGCAGAATTGAGGGAACTATGGGACTTTTACCGCCAAAAAAAGTTTCAAAAAAATTCGAGTCAATGAGGCTTTTATGTGACATTTTCTGATTGTTTTACATCCAATTTCCAACCAATTGCCAAAGAAGTGTACATTGTTGGAAAGAAGAGAGTCTTATCTAACTTTTAATGAAAGTTTCAGCGAAATCGGAGCAGAATTGAGGGAACTATGGGACTTTTACCGCCAAAAATGTTCAGAAAAATTCGAGTCAGAAAGGCTTTTTTTCTGACATTTTGTGATTGTTTTACATCCAATTTCCAACCAATTGTCAAAGAAGTGTACATTGTTGGAAAGAGGAGAGTCTTACCTAACTTTTAATGAAAGTTTCAGCGAAATCGGAGCAGAATTGAGGGAACTATGGGACTTTTACCGCCAAAAAAAGTTTCAAAAAAATTCGAGTCAATGAGGCTTTTATGTGACATTTTCTGATTGTTTTACATCCAATTTCCAACCAATTGCCAAAGAAGTGTACATTGTTGGAAAGAGGAGAGTCTTATCTAACTTTTAATAAAAGTTTCAGCGAAATCGGAGCAGAATTGAGGGAACTATGGGACTTTTACCGCCAAAAATGTTCAGAAAAATTCGAGTCAGAAAGGCTTTTTTCTGACATTTTGTGATTGTTTCACATCCAATTTCCAACCAATTGTCAAAGAAGTGTACATTGTTAGAAAGAATAGAGTCTTACCTAACTTCTAATGAAAGTTTCAGCGAAATCGGAGCAGAATTGAGGGAACTATGGGACTTTAACCGCCAAAAAAAGTTTCAAAAAAATTCGAGTCAATGAGGCTTTTATGTGACATTTTCTGATTGTTTTACATCCAATTTCCAACCAATTGCCAAAGAAGTGTACATTGTTGGAAAGAGGAGAGTCTTATCTAACTTTTAATAAAAGTTTCAGCGAAATCGGAGCAGAATTGAGGGAACTATGGGACTTTTACCGCCAAAAATGTTCAGAAAAATTCGAGTCAGAAAGGCTTTTTTCTGACATTTTCTGATTGTTTTACATCCAATTTCCAACCAATTGTCAAAGAAGTGTACATTGTTGGAAAGAGGAGAGTCTTACCTAACTTTTAATGAAAGTTTCAGCGAAATCCGAGGAGAATTGAGGGAACTATGCGACTTTTACCGCCAAAAAAAGTTTCAAAAAAATTCGAGTCAATGAGGCTTTTATGTGACATTTTCTGATTGTTTTACATCCAATTTCCAACCAATTGCCAAAGAAGTGTACATTGTTGGAAAGAGGAGAGTCTTACCTAACTTCTAATCAAAGTTTCAGCGAAATCGGAGCAGAATTGAGGGAACTATGGGACTTTTACCGCCAAAAATGTTCAGAAAAATTCGAGTCAGAAAGGCTTTTTTCTGACATTTTGTGATTGTTTTACATCCAATTTCCAACAAATTGCCAAAGAAGTGTACATTGTTGGAAAGAGGAGAGTCTAATCTAACTTACGATGAAGGTTTCAGCGAAATCGGAGCAGAATTGAGGGAACTATGGGACTTTTACCGCCAAAAATGTTCAGAAAAATTCGAGTCAGAAAGGCTTTTTTCTGACATTTTGTGATTGTTTTACATCCAATTTCCAACCAATTGTCACAGAAGTGTACATTGTTGAAAAGAGGAGAGTCTTACCTAACTTTTAATGAAAGTTTCAGCGAAATTGGCGTAGAATTGAGGGAACTATGGGACTTTTACCGCCAAAAAAAGTTTCAAAAAAATTCGAGTCAATGAGGCTTTTATGTGACATTTTCTGATTGTTTTACATCCAATTTCCAACCAATTGCCAAAGAAGTGTACATTGTTGGAAAGAGGAGAGTCTTATCTAACTTTTAATAAAAGTTTCAGCGAAATCGAAGCAGAATTGAGGGAACTATGCGACTTTTACCGCCAAAAATGTTCAGAAAAATTCGAGTCAGAAAGGCTTTTTTCTGATATTTTGTGATTGTTTTACATCCAATTTCCAACCAATTGTCACAGAAGTGTACATTGTTGAAAAGAGGAGAGTCTTACCTAACTTTTAATGAAAGTTTCAGCGAAATTGGCGTAGAATTGAGGGAACTATGGGACTTTTACCGCCAAAAATGTTCAGAAAAATTCGAGTCAGAAAGGCTTTTTTCTGACATTTTGTGATTGTTTTACATCCAATTTCCAACCAATTGTCAAAGAAGTGTACATTGTTGGAAAGAGGAGAGTCTTACCTAACTTTTAATGAAAGTTTCAGCGAAATCCGAGGAGAATTGAGGGAACTATGCGACTTTTACCGCCAAAAAAAGTTTCAAAAAAATTCGAGTCAATGAGGCTTTTATGTGACATTTTCTGATTGTTTTACATCCAATTTCCAACCAATTGCCAAAGAAGTGTACATTGTTGGAAAGAGGAGAGTCTTATCTAACTTTTAATCAAAGTTTCAGCGAAATCGGAGCAGAATTGAGGGAACTATGCGACTTTTACCGCCAAAAATGTTCAGAAAAATTCGAGTCAGAAAGGCTTTTTTCTGACATTTTGTGATTGTTTTACATCCAATTTCCAACCAATTGTCACAGAAGTGTACATTGTTGAAAAGAGGAGAGTCTTACCTAACTTTTAATGAAAGTTTCAGCGAAATTGGCGTAGAATTGAGGGAACTATGGGACTTTTACCGCCAAAAAAAGTTTCAAAAAAATTCGAGTCAATGAGGCTTTTATGTGATATTTTGTGATTGTTTTACATCCAATTTCCAACCAATTGTCAAAGAAGTGTACATTGTTGGAAAGAGGAGAGTCTTACCTAACTTCTAATGAAAGTTTCAGCGAAATCGGAGCAGAATTGAGGGAACTATGCGACTTTTACCGCCAAAAATGTTCAGAAAAATTCGAGTCAGAAAGGCTTTTTTCTGACATTTTGTGATTGTTTTACATCCAATTTCCAACCAATTGCCAAAGAAGTGTACATTGTTGGAAAGAGGAGAGTCTTATCTAACTTTTAATCAAAGCTTCAGCGAAATCGGAGCAGAATTGAGGGAACTATGCGACTTTTACCGCCAAAAATGTTCAGAAAAATTCGAGTCAGAAAGGCTTTTTTCTGACATTTTGTGATTGTTTTACATCCAATTTCCAACCAATTGTCACAGAAGTGTACATTGTTGGAAAGAGGAGAGTCTTACCTAACTTTTAATGAAAGTTTCAGCGAAATCCGAGGAGAATTGAGGGAACTATGCGACTTTTACCGCCAAAAAAAGTTTCAAAAAAATTCGAGTCAATGAGGCTTTTATGTGACATTTTCTGATTGTTTTACATCCAATTTCCAACCAATTGCCAAAGAAGTGTACATTGTTGGAAAGAGGAGAGTCTTATCTAACTTTTAATGAAAGTTTCAGCGAAATCGGAGCAGAATTGAGGGAACTATGGGACTTTTACCGCCAAAAATGTTCAGAAAAATTCGAGTCAGAAAGGCTTTTTTCTGACATTTTCTGATTGTTTTACATCCAATTTCCAACCAATTGTCAAAGAAGTGTACATTGTTGGAAAGAGGAGAGTCTTACCTAACTTTTAATGAAAGTTTCAGCGAAATCGGAGCAGAATTGAGGGAACTATGCGACTTTTACCGCCAAAAAAAGTTTCAAAAAAATTCGAGTCAATGAGGCTTTTATGTGACATTTTCTGATTGTTTTACATCCAATTTCCAACCAATTGCCAAAGAAGTGTACATTGTTGGAAAGAGGAGAGTCTTATCTAACTTTTAATGAAAGTTTCAGCGAAATCGGAGCAGAATTGAGGGAACTATGGGACTTTTACCGCCAAAAATGTTCAGAAAAATTCGAGTCAGAAAGGCTTTTTTCTGACATTTTCTGATTGTTTTACATCCAATTTCCAACCAATTGTCAAAGAAGTGTACATTGTTGGAAAGAGGAGAGTCTTACCTAACTTTTAATGAAAGTTTCAGCGAAATCGGAGGAGAATTGAGGGAACTATGCGACTTTTACCGCCAAAAAAAGTTTCAAAAAAATTCGAGTCAATGAGGCTTTTATGTGACATTTTCTGATTGTTTTACATCCAATTTCCAACCAATTGCCAAAGAAGTGTACATTGTTGGAAAGAGGAGAGTCTTATCTAACTTTTAATGAAAGTTTCAGCGAAATCGGAGCAGAATTGAGGGAACTATGGGACTTTTACCGCCAAAAATGTTCAGAAAAATTCGAGTCAGAAAGGCTTTTTTCTGACATTTTGTGATTGTTTTACATCCAATTTCCAACAAATTGCCAAAGAAGTGTACATTGTTGAAAAGAGGAGAGTCTAATCTAACTTACGATGAAGGTTTCAGCGAAATCGGAGCAGAATTGAGGGAACTATGGGACTTTTACCGCCAAAAAAAGTTTCAAAAAAATTCGAGTCAATGAGGCTTTTATGTGACATTTTCTGATTGTTTTACATCCAATTTCCAACCAATTGCCAAAGAAGTGTACATTGTTGGAAAGAGGAGAGTCTTATCTAACTTTTAATGAAAGTTTCAGCGAAATCGGAGCAGAATTGAGGGAACTATGGGACTTTTACCGCCAAAAATGTTCAGAAAAATTCGAGTCAGAAAGGCTTTTTTCTGACATTTTCTGATTGTTTTACATCCAATTTCCAACCAATTGTCAAAGAAGTGTACATTGTTGGAAAGAGGAGAGTCTTACCTAACTTTTAATGAAAGTTTCAGCGAAATCGGAGGAGAATTGAGGGAACTATGCGACTTTTACCGCCAAAAAAAGTTTCAAAAAAATTCGAGTCAATGAGGCTTTTATGTGACATTTTCTGATTGTTTTACATCCAATTTCCAACCAATTGCCAAAGAAGTGTACATTGTTGGAAAGAGGAGAGTCTTATCTAACTTTTAATCAAAATTTCAGCGAAATCGGAGCAGAATTGAGGGAACTATGCGACTTTTACCGCCAAAAATGTTCAGAAAAATTCGAGTCAGAAAGGCTTTTTTCTGACATTTTGTGATTGTTTTACATCCAATTTCCAACCAATTGTCACAGAAGTGTACATTGTTGAAAAGAGGAGAGTCTTACCTAACTTTTAATGAAAGTTTCAGCGAAATTGGCGTAGAATTGAGGGAACTATGGGACTTTTACCGCCAAAAAAAGTTTCAAAAAAATTCGAGTCAATGAGGCTTTTATGTGATATTTTGTGATTGTTTTACATCCAATTTCCAACCAATTGTCAAAGAAGTGTACATTGTTGGAAAGAGGAGAGTCTTACCTAACTTCTAATGAAAGTTTCAGCGAAATCGGAGCAGAATTGAGGGAACTATGCGACTTTTACCGCCAAAAATGTTCAGAAAAATTCGAGTCAGAAAGGCTTTTTTCTGACATTTTGTGATTGTTTTACATCCAATTTCCAACCAATTGCCAAAGAAGTGTACATTGTTGGAAAGAGGAGAGTCTTATCTAACTTTTAATGAAAGTTTCAGCGAAATCGGAGCAGAATTGAGGGAACTATGGGACTTTTACCGCCAAAAAAAGTTTCAAAAAAATTCGAGTCAATGAGGCTTTTATGTGACATTTTCTGATTGTTTTACATCCAATTTCCAACCAATTGCCAAAGAAGTGTACATTGTTGGAAAGAAGAGAGTCTTATCTAACTTTTAATGAAAGTTTCAGCGAAATCGGAGCAGAATTGAGGGAACTATGCGACTTTTACCGCCAAAAATGTTCAGAAAAATTCGAGTCGGAAAGGCTTTTTTCTGACATTTTGTGATTGTTTTACATCCAATTTCCAACCAATTGCCAAAGAAGTGTACATTGTTGAAAAGAGGAGAGTCTTATCTAACTTTTAATGAAAGTTTCAGCGAAATCGGAGCAGAATTGAGGGAACTATGGGACTTTTACCGCCAAAAATGTTCAGAAAAATTCGAGTCAGAAAGGCTTTTTTCTGACATTTTGTGATTGTTTTACATCCAATTTCCAACCAATTGTCAAAGAAGTGTACATTGTTGGAAAGAGGAGAGTCTTACCTAACTTTTAATGAAAGTTTCAGCGAAATCGGAGCAGAATTGAGGGAACTATGGGACTTTTACCGCCAAAAATGTTCAGAAAAATTCGAGTCAGAAAGGCTTTTTTTCTGACATTTTGTGATTGTTTCACATCCAATTTCCAACCAATTGTCAAAGAAGTGTACATTGTTAGAAAGAATAGAGTCTTACCTAACTTTTAATGAAAGTTTCAGCGAAATCGGAGCAGAATTGAGGGAACTATGGGACTTTAACCGCCAAAAAAAGTTTCAAAAAAATTCGAGTCAATGAGGCTTTTATGTGACATTTTCTGATTGTTTTACATCCAATTTCCAACCAATTGCCAAAGAAGTGTACATTGTTGGAAAGAGGAGAGTCTTATCTAACTTTTAATGAAAGTTTCAGCGAAATCGGAGCAGAATTGAGGGAACTATGGGACTTTTACCGCCAAAAAAAGTTTCAAAAAAATTCGAGTCAATGAGGCTTTTATGTGACATTTTCTGATTGTTTTACATCCAATTTCCAACCAATTGCCAAAGAAGTGTACATTGTTGGAAAGAAGAGAGTCTTATCTAACTTTTAATGAAAGTTTCAGCGAAATCGGAGCAGAATTGAGGGAACTATGCGACTTTTACCGCCAAAAATGTTCAGAAAAATTCGAGTCGGAAAGGCTTTTTTCTGACATTTTGTGATTGTTTTACATCCAATTTCCAACCAATTGCCAAAGAAGTGTACATTGTTGAAAAGAGGAGAGTCTTATCTAACTTTTAATGAAAGTTTCAGCGAAATCGGAGCAGAATTGAGGGAACTATGGGACTTTTACCGCCAAAAATGTTCAGAAAAATTCGAGTCAGAAAGGCTTTTTTCTGACATTTTGTGATTGTTTTACATCCAATTTCCAACCAATTGTCAAAGAAGTGTACATTGTTGGAAAGAGGAGAGTCTTACCTAACTTTTAATGAAAGTTTCAGCGAAATCGGAGCAGAATTGAGGGAACTATGGGACTTTTACCGCCAAAAAAAGTTTCAAAAAAATTCGAGTCAATGAGGCTTTTATGTGACATTTTCTGATTGTTTTACATCCAATTTCCAACCAATTGCCAAAGAAGTGTACATTGTTGGAAAGAGGAGAGTCTTATCTAACTTTTAATGAAAGTTTCAGCGAAATCGGAGCAGAATTGAGGGAACTATGGGACTTTTACCGCCAAAAATGTTCAGAAAAATTCGAGTCAGAAAGGCTTTTTTCTGACATTTTGTGATTGTTTCACATCCAATTTCCAACCAATTGTCAAAGAAGTGTACATTGTTAGAAAGAATAGAGTCTTACCTAACTTCTAATGAAAGTTTCAGCGAAATCGGAGCAGAATTGAGGGAACTATGGGACTTTAACCGCCAAAAAAAGTTTCAAAAAAATTCGAGTCAATGAGGCTTTTATGTGACATTTTCTGATTGTTTTACATCCAATTTCCAACCAATTGCCAAAGAAGTGTACATTGTTGGAAAGAGGAGAGTCTTATCTAACTTTTAATAAAAGTTTCAGCGAAATCGGAGCAGAATTGAGGGAACTATGGGACTTTTACCGCCAAAAATGTTCAGAAAAATTCGAGTCAGAAAGGCTTTTTTCTGACATTTTCTGATTGTTTTACATCCAATTTCCAACCAATTGTCAAAGAAGTGTACATTGTTGGAAAGAGGAGAGTCTTACCTAACTTTTAATGAAAGTTTCAGCGAAATCCGAGGAGAATTGAGGGAACTATGCGACTTTTACCGCCAAAAAAAGTTTCAAAAAAATTCGAGTCAATGAGGCTTTTATGTGACATTTTCTGATTGTTTTACATCCAATTTCCAACCAATTGCCAAAGAAGTGTACATTGTTGGAAAGAGGAGAGTCTTACCTAACTTCTAATCAAAGTTTCAGCGAAATCGGAGCAGAATTGAGGGAACTATGGGACTTTTACCGCCAAAAATGTTCAGAAAAATTCGAGTCAGAAAGGCTTTTTTCTGACATTTTGTGATTGTTTTACATCCAATTTCCAACAAATTGCCAAAGAAGTGTACATTGTTGGAAAGAGGAGAGTCTAATCTAACTTACGATGAAGGTTTCAGCGAAATCGGAGCAGAATTGAGGGAACTATGGGACTTTTACCGCCAAAAATGTTCAGAAAAATTCGAGTCAGAAAGGCTTTTTTCTGACATTTTGTGATTGTTTTACATCCAATTTCCAACCAATTGTCACAGAAGTGTACATTGTTGAAAAGAGGAGAGTCTTACCTAACTTTTAATGAAAGTTTCAGCGAAATTGGCGTAGAATTGAGGGAACTATGGGACTTTTACCGCCAAAAAAAGTTTCAAAAAAATTCGAGTCAATGAGGCTTTTATGTGACATTTTCTGATTGTTTTACATCCAATTTCCAACCAATTGCCAAAGAAGTGTACATTGTTGGAAAGAGGAGAGTCTTATCTAACTTTTAATAAAAGTTTCAGCGAAATCGAAGCAGAATTGAGGGAACTATGCGACTTTTACCGCCAAAAATGTTCAGAAAAATTCGAGTCAGAAAGGCTTTTTTCTGATATTTTGTGATTGTTTTACATCCAATTTCCAACCAATTGTCACAGAAGTGTACATTGTTGAAAAGAGGAGAGTCTTACCTAACTTTTAATGAAAGTTTCAGCGAAATTGGCGTAGAATTGAGGGAACTATGGGACTTTTACCGCCAAAAATGTTCAGAAAAATTCGAGTCAGAAAGGCTTTTTTCTGACATTTTGTGATTGTTTTACATCCAATTTCCAACCAATTGTCAAAGAAGTGTACATTGTTGGAAAGAGGAGAGTCTTACCTAACTTTTAATGAAAGTTTCAGCGAAATCCGAGGAGAATTGAGGGAACTATGCGACTTTTACCGCCAAAAAAAGTTTCAAAAAAATTCGAGTCAATGAGGCTTTTATGTGACATTTTCTGATTGTTTTACATCCAATTTCCAACCAATTGCCAAAGAAGTGTACATTGTTGGAAAGAGGAGAGTCTTATCTAACTTTTAATCAAAGTTTCAGCGAAATCGGAGCAGAATTGAGGGAACTATGCGACTTTTACCGCCAAAAATGTTCAGAAAAATTCGAGTCAGAAAGGCTTTTTTCTGACATTTTGTGATTGTTTTACATCCAATTTCCAACCAATTGTCACAGAAGTGTACATTGTTGAAAAGAGGAGAGTCTTACCTAACTTTTAATGAAAGTTTCAGCGAAATTGGCGTAGAATTGAGGGAACTATGGGACTTTTACCGCCAAAAAAAGTTTCAAAAAAATTCGAGTCAATGAGGCTTTTATGTGATATTTTGTGATTGTTTTACATCCAATTTCCAACCAATTGTCAAAGAAGTGTACATTGTTGGAAAGAGGAGAGTCTTACCTAACTTCTAATGAAAGTTTCAGCGAAATCGGAGCAGAATTGAGGGAACTATGCGACTTTTACCGCCAAAAATGTTCAGAAAAATTCGAGTCAGAAAGGCTTTTTTCTGACATTTTGTGATTGTTTTACATCCAATTTCCAACCAATTGCCAAAGAAGTGTACATTGTTGGAAAGAGGAGAGTCTTATCTAACTTTTAATCAAAGCTTCAGCGAAATCGGAGCAGAATTGAGGGAACTATGCGACTTTTACCGCCAAAAATGTTCAGAAAAATTCGAGTCAGAAAGGCTTTTTTCTGACATTTTGTGATTGTTTTACATCCAATTTCCAACCAATTGTCACAGAAGTGTACATTGTTGGAAAGAGGAGAGTCTTACCTAACTTTTAATGAAAGTTTCAGCGAAATCCGAGGAGAATTGAGGGAACTATGCGACTTTTACCGCCAAAAAAAGTTTCAAAAAAATTCGAGTCAATGAGGCTTTTATGTGACATTTTCTGATTGTTTTACATCCAATTTCCAACCAATTGCCAAAGAAGTGTACATTGTTGGAAAGAGGAGAGTCTTATCTAACTTTTAATGAAAGTTTCAGCGAAATCGGAGCAGAATTGAGGGAACTATGGGACTTTTACCGCCAAAAATGTTCAGAAAAATTCGAGTCAGAAAGGCTTTTTTCTGACATTTTCTGATTGTTTTACATCCAATTTCCAACCAATTGTCAAAGAAGTGTACATTGTTGGAAAGAGGAGAGTCTTACCTAACTTTTAATGAAAGTTTCAGCGAAATCGGAACAGAATTGAGGGAACTATGCGACTTTTACCGCCAAAAAAAGTTTCAAAAAAATTCGAGTCAATGAGGCTTTTATGTGACATTTTCTGATTGTTTTACATCCAATTTCCAACCAATTGCCAAAGAAGTGTACATTGTTGGAAAGAGGAGAGTCTTATCTAACTTTTAATGAAAGTTTCAGCGAAATCGGAGCAGAATTGAGGGAACTATGGGACTTTTACCGCCAAAAATGTTCAGAAAAATTCGAGTCAGAAAGGCTTTTTTCTGACATTTTCTGATTGTTTTACATCCAATTTCCAACCAATTGTCAAAGAAGTGTACATTGTTGGAAAGAGGAGAGTCTTACCTAACTTTTAATGAAAGTTTCAGCGAAATCGGAGGAGAATTGAGGGAACTATGCGACTTTTACCGCCAAAAAAAGTTTCAAAAAAATTCGAGTCAATGAGGCTTTTATGTGACATTTTCTGATTGTTTTACATCCAATTTCCAACCAATTGCCAAAGAAGTGTACATTGTTGGAAAGAGGAGAGTCTTATCTAACTTTTAATGAAAGTTTCAGCGAAATCGGAGCAGAATTGAGGGAACTATGGGACTTTTACCGCCAAAAATGTTCAGAAAAATTCGAGTCAGAAAGGCTTTTTTCTGACATTTTGTGATTGTTTTACATCCAATTTCCAACAAATTGCCAAAGAAGTGTACATTGTTGAAAAGAGGAGAGTCTAATCTAACTTACGATGAAGGTTTCAGCGAAATCGGAGCAGAATTGAGGGAACTATGGGACTTTTACCGCCAAAAAAAGTTTCAAAAAAATTCGAGTCAATGAGGCTTTTATGTGACATTTTCTGATTGTTTTACATCCAATTTCCAACCAATTGCCAAAGAAGTGTACATTGTTGGAAAGAGGAGAGTCTTATCTAACTTTTAATGAAAGTTTCAGCGAAATCGGAGCAGAATTGAGGGAACTATGGGACTTTTACCGCCAAAAATGTTCAGAAAAATTCGAGTCAGAAAGGCTTTTTTCTGACATTTTCTGATTGTTTTACATCCAATTTCCAACCAATTGTCAAAGAAGTGTACATTGTTGGAAAGAGGAGAGTCTTACCTAACTTTTAATGAAAGTTTCAGCGAAATCGGAGGAGAATTGAGGGAACTATGCGACTTTTACCGCCAAAAAAAGTTTCAAAAAAATTCGAGTCAATGAGGCTTTTATGTGACATTTTCTGATTGTTTTACATCCAATTTCCAACCAATTGCCAAAGAAGTGTACATTGTTGGAAAGAGGAGAGTCTTATCTAACTTTTAATCAAAATTTCAGCGAAATCGGAGCAGAATTGAGGGAACTATGCGACTTTTACCGCCAAAAAAAGTTTCAAAAAAATTCGAGTCAATGAGGCTTTTATGTGACATTTTCTGATTGTTTTACATCCAATTTCCAACCAATTGCCAAAGAAGTGTACATTGTTAGAAAGAATAGAGTCTTACCTAACTTTTAATGAAAGTTTCAGCGAAATCGGAGCAGAATTGAGGGAACTATGGGACTTTTACCGCCAAAAAAAGTTTCAAAAAAATTCGAGTCAATGAGGCTTTTATGTGACATTTTCTGATTGTTTTACATCCAATTTCCAACCAATTGCCAAAGAAGTGTACATTGTTGGAAAGAGGAGAGTCTTATCTAACTTTTAATAAAAGTTTCAGCGAAATCGGAGCAGAATTGAGGGAACTATGGGACTTTTACCGCCAAAAATGTTCAGAAAAATTCGAGTCAGAAAGGCTTTTTTCTGACATTTTGTGATTGTTTCACATCCAATTTCCAACCAATTGTCAAAGAAGTGTACATTGTTAGAAAGAATAGAGTCTTACCTAACTTCTAATGAAAGTTTCAGCGAAATCGGAGCAGAATTGAGGGAACTATGGGACTTTAACCGCCAAAAAAAGTTTCAAAAAAATTCGAGTCAATGAGGCTTTTATGTGACATTTTCTGATTGTTTTACATCCAATTTCCAACCAATTGCCAAAGAAGTGTACATTGTTGGAAAGAGGAGAGTCTTATCTAACTTTTAATAAAAGTTTCAGCGAAATCGGAGCAGAATTGAGGGAACTATGGGACTTTTACCGCCAAAAATGTTCAGAAAAATTCGAGTCAGAAAGGCTTTTTTCTGACATTTTCTGATTGTTTTACATCCAATTTCCAACCAATTGTCAAAGAAGTGTACATTGTTGGAAAGAGGAGAGTCTTACCTAACTTTTAATGAAAGTTTCAGCGAAATCCGAGGAGAATTGAGGGAACTATGCGACTTTTACCGCCAAAAAAAGTTTCAAAAAAATTCGAGTCAATGAGGCTTTTATGTGACATTTTCTGATTGTTTTACATCCAATTTCCAACCAATTGCCAAAGAAGTGTACATTGTTGGAAAGAGGAGAGTCTTACCTAACTTCTAATCAAAGTTTCAGCGAAATCGGAGCAGAATTGAGGGAACTATGGGACTTTTACCGCCAAAAATGTTCAGAAAAATTCGAGTCAGAAAGGCTTTTTTCTGACATTTTGTGATTGTTTTACATCCAATTTCCAACAAATTGCCAAAGAAGTGTACATTGTTGGAAAGAGGAGAGTCTAATCTAACTTACGATGAAGGTTTCAGCGAAATCGGAGCAGAATTGAGGGAACTATGGGACTTTTACCGCCAAAAATGTTCAGAAAAATTCGAGTCAGAAAGGCTTTTTTCTGACATTTTGTGATTGTTTTACATCCAATTTCCAACCAATTGTCACAGAAGTGTACATTGTTGAAAAGAGGAGAGTCTTACCTAACTTTTAATGAAAGTTTCAGCGAAATTGGCGTAGAATTGAGGGAACTATGGGACTTTTACCGCCAAAAAAAGTTTCAAAAAAATTCGAGTCAATGAGGCTTTTATGTGACATTTTCTGATTGTTTTACATCCAATTTCCAACCAATTGCCAAAGAAGTGTACATTGTTGGAAAGAGGAGAGTCTTATCTAACTTTTAATAAAAGTTTCAGCGAAATCGAAGCAGAATTGAGGGAACTATGCGACTTTTACCGCCAAAAATGTTCAGAAAAATTCGAGTCAGAAAGGCTTTTTTCTGATATTTTGTGATTGTTTTACATCCAATTTCCAACCAATTGTCACAGAAGTGTACATTGTTGAAAAGAGGAGAGTCTTACCTAACTTTTAATGAAAGTTTCAGCGAAATTGGCGTAGAATTGAGGGAACTATGGGACTTTTACCGCCAAAAATGTTCAGAAAAATTCGAGTCAGAAAGGCTTTTTTCTGACATTTTGTGATTGTTTTACATCCAATTTCCAACCAATTGTCAAAGAAGTGTACATTGTTGGAAAGAGGAGAGTCTTACCTAACTTTTAATGAAAGTTTCAGCGAAATCCGAGGAGAATTGAGGGAACTATGCGACTTTTACCGCCAAAAAAAGTTTCAAAAAAATTCGAGTCAATGAGGCTTTTATGTGACATTTTCTGATTGTTTTACATCCAATTTCCAACCAATTGCCAAAGAAGTGTACATTGTTGGAAAGAGGAGAGTCTTATCTAACTTTTAATCAAAGTTTCAGCGAAATCGGAGCAGAATTGAGGGAACTATGCGACTTTTACCGCCAAAAATGTTCAGAAAAATTCGAGTCAGAAAGGCTTTTTTCTGACATTTTGTGATTGTTTTACATCCAATTTCCAACCAATTGTCACAGAAGTGTACATTGTTGAAAAGAGGAGAGTCTTACCTAACTTTTAATGAAAGTTTCAGCGAAATTGGCGTAGAATTGAGGGAACTATGGGACTTTTACCGCCAAAAAAAGTTTCAAAAAAATTCGAGTCAATGAGGCTTTTATGTGATATTTTGTGATTGTTTTACATCCAATTTCCAACCAATTGTCAAAGAAGTGTACATTGTTGGAAAGAGGAGAGTCTTACCTAACTTCTAATGAAAGTTTCAGCGAAATCGGAGCAGAATTGAGGGAACTATGCGACTTTTACCGCCAAAAATGTTCAGAAAAATTCGAGTCAGAAAGGCTTTTTTCTGACATTTTTGTGATTGTTTTACATCCAATTTCCAACCAATTGCCAAAGAAGTGTACATTGTTGGAAAGAGGAGAGTCTTATCTAACTTTTAATCAAAGCTTCAGCGAAATCGGAGCAGAATTGAGGGAACTATGCGACTTTTACCGCCAAAAATGTTCAGAAAAATTCGAGTCAGAAAGGCTTTTTTCTGACATTTTGTGATTGTTTTACATCCAATTTCCAACCAATTGTCACAGAAGTGTACATTGTTGGAAAGAGGAGAGTCTTACCTAACTTTTAATGAAAGTTTCAGCGAAATCCGAGGAGAATTGAGGGAACTATGCGACTTTTACCGCCAAAAAAAGTTTCAAAAAAATTCGAGTCAATGAGGCTTTTATGTGACATTTTCTGATTGTTTTACATCCAATTTCCAACCAATTGCCAAAGAAGTGTACATTGTTGGAAAGAGGAGAGTCTTATCTAACTTTTAATGAAAGTTTCAGCGAAATCGGAGCAGAATTGAGGGAACTATGGGACTTTTACCGCCAAAAATGTTCAGAAAAATTCGAGTCAGAAAGGCTTTTTTCTGACATTTTCTGATTGTTTTACATCCAATTTCCAACCAATTGTCAAAGAAGTGTACATTGTTGGAAAGAGGAGAGTCTTACCTAACTTTTAATGAAAGTTTTCAGCGAAATCGGAGCAGAATTGAGGGAACTATGCGACTTTTACCGCCAAAAAAAGTTTCAAAAAAATTCGAGTCAATGAGGCTTTTATGTGACATTTTCTGATTGTTTTACATCCAATTTCCAACCAATTGCCAAAGAAGTGTACATTGTTGGAAAGAGGAGAGTCTTATCTAACTTTTAATGAAAGTTTCAGCGAAATCGGAGCAGAATTGAGGGAACTATGGGACTTTTACCGCCAAAAATGTTCAGAAAAATTCGAGTCAGAAAGGCTTTTTTCTGACATTTTCTGATTGTTTTACATCCAATTTCCAACCAATTGTCAAAGAAGTGTACATTGTTGGAAAGAGGAGAGTCTTACCTAACTTTTAATGAAAGTTTCAGCGAAATCGGAGGAGAATTGAGGGAACTATGCGACTTTTACCGCCAAAAAAAGTTTCAAAAAAATTCGAGTCAATGAGGCTTTTATGTGACATTTTCTGATTGTTTTACATCCAATTTCCAACCAATTGCCAAAGAAGTGTACATTGTTGGAAAGAGGAGAGTCTTATCTAACTTTTAATGAAAGTTTCAGCGAAATCGGAGCAGAATTGAGGGAACTATGGGACTTTTACCGCCAAAAATGTTCAGAAAAATTCGAGTCAGAAAGGCTTTTTTCTGACATTTTGTGATTGTTTTACATCCAATTTCCAACAAATTGCCAAAGAAGTGTACATTGTTGAAAAGAGGAGAGTCTAATCTAACTTACGATGAAGGTTTCAGCGAAATCGGAGCAGAATTGAGGGAACTATGGGACTTTTACCGCCAAAAAAAGTTTCAAAAAAAATTCGAGTCAATGAGGCTTTTATGTGACATTTTCTGATTGTTTTACATCCAATTTCCAACCAATTGCCAAAGAAGTGTACATTGTTGGAAAGAGGAGAGTCTTATCTAACTTTTAATGAAAGTTTCAGCGAAATCGGAGCAGAATTGAGGGAACTATGGGACTTTTACCGCCAAAAATGTTCAGAAAAATTCGAGTCAGAAAGGCTTTTTTCTGACATTTTCTGATTGTTTTACATCCAATTTCCAACCAATTGTCAAAGAAGTGTACATTGTTGGAAAGAGGAGAGTCTTACCTAACTTTTAATGAAAGTTTCAGCGAAATCGGAGGAGAATTGAGGGAACTATGCGACTTTTACCGCCAAAAAAAGTTTCAAAAAAATTCGAGTCAATGAGGCTTTTATGTGACATTTTCTGATTGTTTTACATCCAATTTCCAACCAATTGCCAAAGAAGTGTACATTGTTGGAAAGAGGAGAGTCTTATCTAACTTTTAATCAAAATTTCAGCGAAATCGGAGCAGAATTGAGGGAACTATGCGACTTTTACCGCCAAAAATGTTCAGAAAAATTCGAGTCAGAAAGGCTTTTTTCTGACATTTTGTGATTGTTTTACATCCAATTTCCAACCAATTGTCACAGAAGTGTACATTGTTGAAAAGAGGAGAGTCTTACCTAACTTTTAATGAAAGTTTCAGCGAAATTGGCGTAGAATTGAGGGAACTATGGGACTTTTACCGCCAAAAAAAGTTTCAAAAAAATTCGAGTCAATGAGGCTTTTATGTGATATTTTGTGATTGTTTTACATCCAATTTCCAACCAATTGTCAAAGAAGTGTACATTGTTGGAAAGAGGAGAGTCTTACCTAACTTCTAATGAAAGTTTCAGCGAAATCGGAGCAGAATTGAGGGAACTATGCGACTTTTACCGCCAAAAATGTTCAGAAAAATTCGAGTCAGAAAGGCTTTTTTCTGACATTTTGTGATTGTTTTACATCCAATTTCCAACCAATTGCCAAAGAAGTGTACATTGTTGGAAAGAGGAGAGTCTTATCTAACTTTTAATGAAAGTTTCAGCGAAATCGGAGCAGAATTGAGGGAACTATGGGACTTTTACCGCCAAAAAAAGTTTCAAAAAAATTCGAGTCAATGAGGCTTTTATGTGACATTTTCTGATTGTTTTACATCCAATTTCCAACCAATTGCCAAAGAAGTGTACATTGTTGGAAAGAAGAGAGTCTTATCTAACTTTTAATGAAAGTTTCAGCGAAATCGGAGCAGAATTGAGGGAACTATGCGACTTTTACCGCCAAAAATGTTCAGAAAAATTCGAGTCGGAAAGGCTTTTTTCTGACATTTTGTGATTGTTTTACATCCAATTTCCAACCAATTGCCAAAGAAGTGTACATTGTTGAAAAGAGGAGAGTCTTATCTAACTTTTAATGAAAGTTTCAGCGAAATCGGAGCAGAATTGAGGGAACTATGGGACTTTTACCGCCAAAAATGTTCAGAAAAATTCGAGTCAGAAAGGCTTTTTTCTGACATTTTGTGATTGTTTTACATCCAATTTCCAACCAATTGTCAAAGAAGTGTACATTGTTGGAAAGAGGAGAGTCTTACCTAACTTTTAATGAAAGTTTCAGCGAAATCGGAGCAGAATTGAGGGAACTATGGGACTTTTACCGCCAAAAATGTTCAGAAAAATTCGAGTCAGAAAGGCTTTTTTCTGACATTTTGTGATTGTTTCACATCCAATTTCCAACCAATTGTCAAAGAAGTGTACATTGTTAGAAAGAATAGAGTCTTACCTAACTTTTAATGAAAGTTTCAGCGAAATCGGAGCAGAATTGAGGAACTATGGGACTTTAACCGCCAAAAAAAGTTTCAAAAAAATTCGAGTCAATGAGGCTTTTATGTGACATTTTCTGATTGTTTTACATCCAATTTCCAACCAATTGCCAAAGAAGTGTACATTGTTGGAAAGAGGAGAGTCTTATCTAACTTTTAATGAAAGTTTCAGCGAAATCGGAGCAGAATTGAGGGAACTATGGGACTTTTACCGCCAAAAAAAGTTTCAAAAAAATTCGAGTCAATGAGGCTTTTATGTGACATTTTCTGATTGTTTTACATCCAATTTCCAACCAATTGCCAAAGAAGTGTACATTGTTGGAAAGAAGAGAGTCTTATCTAACTTTTAATGAAGTTTCAGCGAAATCGGAGCAGAATTGAGGGAACTATGCGACTTTTACCGCCAAAAATGTTCAGAAAAATTCGAGTCGGAAAGGCTTTTTTCTGACATTTTGTGATTGTTTTACATCCAATTTCCAACCAATTGCCAAAGAAGTGTACATTGTTGAAAAGAGGAGAGTCTTATCTAACTTTTAATGAAAGTTTCAGCGAAATCGGAGCAGAATTGAGGGAACTATGGGACTTTTACCGCCAAAAATGTTCAGAAAAATTCGAGTCAGAAAGGCTTTTTTCTGACATTTTGTGATTGTTTTACATCCAATTTCCAACCAATTGTCAAAGAAGTGTACATTGTTGGAAAGAGGAGAGTCTTACCTAACTTTTAATGAAAGTTTTCAGCGAAATCGGAGCAGAATTGAGGGAACTATGGGACTTTTACCGCCAAAAAAAGTTTCAAAAAAATTCGAGTCAATGAGGCTTTTATGTGACATTTTCTGATTGTTTTACATCCAATTTCCCAACCAATTGCCAAAGAAGTGTACATTGTTGGAAAGAGGAGAGTCTTATCTAACTTTTAATGAAAGTTTCAGCGAAATCGGAGCAGAATTGAGGGAACTATGGGACTTTTACCGCCAAAAATGTTCAGAAAAATTCGAGTCAGAAAGGCTTTTTTCTGACATTTTGTGATTGTTTCACATCCAATTTCCAACCAATTGTCAAAGAAGTGTACATTGTTAGAAAGAATAGAGTCTTACCTAACTTCTAATGAAAGTTTCAGCGAAATCGGAGCAGAATTGAGGGAACTATGGGACTTTAAACCGCCAAAAAAAGTTTCAAAAAAATTCGAGTCAATGAGGCTTTTATGTGACATTTTCTGATTGTTTTACATCCAATTTCCAACCAATTGCCAAAGAAGTGTACATTGTTGGAAAGAGGAGAGTCTTATCTAACTTTTAATAAAAGTTTCAGCGAAATCGGAGCAGAATTGAGGGAACTATGGGACTTTTACCGCCAAAAATGTTCAGAAAAATTCGAGTCAGAAAGGCTTTTTTCTGACATTTTCTGATTGTTTTACATCCAATTTCCAACCAATTGTCAAAGAAGTGTACATTGTTGGAAAGAGGAGAGTCTTACCTAACTTTTAATGAAAGTTTCAGCGAAATCCGAGGAGAATTGAGGGAACTATGCGACTTTTACCGCCAAAAAAAGTTTCAAAAAAATTCGAGTCAATGAGGCTTTTATGTGACATTTTCTGATTGTTTTACATCCAATTTCCAACCAATTGCCAAAGAAGTGTACATTGTTGGAAAGAGGAGAGTCTTACCTAACTTCTAATCAAA
>NW_026562311.1:0-38980 GCF_027943255.1 Anastrepha obliqua
ATCCAATTTCCAACCAATCGCCAAAGAAGTGTACATTGTTGGAAAGAGGAGAGTCTTATCTAACTTTTAATGAAAGTTTCAGCGAAATCGGAGCAGAATTGAGGGAACTATGGGACTTTTACCGCCAAAAATGTTCAGAAAAATTCGAGTCAATGAGGCTTTTATGTGACATTTTCTGATTGTTTTACATCCAATTTCCAACCAATCGCCAAAGAAGTGTACATTGTTGGAAAGAGGAGAGTCTTATCTAACTTCTAATGAAAGTTTCAGCGAAATCGGAGCAGAATTGAGGGAACTATGCGACTTTTACCGCCAAAAAAAGTTTCAAAAAAATTCGAGTCAATGAGGCTTTTATGTGACATTTTGTGATTGTTTTACATCCAATTTCCAACCAATCGCCAAAGAAGTGTACATTGTTGGAAAGAGGAGAGTCTTATCTAACTTTTAATGAAAGTTTCAGCGAAATCGGAGCAGAATTGAGGGAACTATGGGACTTTTACCGCCAAAAATGTTCAGAAAAATTCGAGTCAGAAAGGCTTTTTTCTGACATTTTGTGATTGTTTTACATCCAATTTCCAACCAATTGCCAAAGAAGTGTACATTGTTGAAAGAGGAGAGTCTTATCTAACTTTTAATGAAAGTTTCAGCGAAATCGGAGCAGAATTGAGCGAACTATGCGACTTTTACCGCCAAAAATGTTCAGAAAAATTCGAGTCAGAAAGGCTTTTTTCTGACATTTTGTGATTGTTTTACATCCAATTTCCAACCAATTGCCAAAGAAGTGTACACTGTTGGAAAGAGGAGAGTCTTATCCAACTTTTAATGAAAGTTTCAGCGAAATCGGAGCAGAATTGAGGGAACTATGGGACTTTTACCGCCAAAAAAAGTTTCAAAAAAATTCGAGTCAATGAGGCTTTTATGTGACATTTTGTGATTGTTTTACATCCAATTTCCAACCAATCGCCAAAGAAGTGTACATTGTTGGAAAGAGGAGAGTCTTATCTAACTTCTAATGAAAGTTTCAGCGAAATCGGAGCAGAATTGAGGGAACTATGCGACTTTTACCGCCAAAAAAAGTTTCAAAAAAATTCGAGTCAATGAGGCTTTTATGTGACATTTTGTGATTGTTTTACATCCAATTTCCAACCAATCGCCAAAGAAGTGTACATTGTTGGAAAGAGGAGAGTCTTATCTAACTTTTAATGAAAGTTTCAGCGAAATCGGAGCAGAATTGAGGGAACTATGGGACTTTTACCGCCAAAAATGTTCAGAAAAATTCGAGTCAGAAAGGCTTTTTTCTGACATTTTGTGATTGTTTTACATCCAATTTCCAACCAATTGCCAAAGAAGTGTACATTGTTGGAAAGAGGAGAGTCTTATCTAACTTTTAATGAAAGTTTCAGCGAAATCGGAGCAGAATTGAGCGAACTATGCGACTTTTACCGCCAAAAATGTTCAGAAAAATTCGAGTCAGAAAGGCTTTTTTCTGACATTTTGTGATTGTTTTACATCCAATTTCCAACCAATTGCCAAAGAAGTGTACACTGTTGGAAAGAGGAGAGTCTTATCCAACTTTTAATGAAAGTTTCAGCGAAATCGGAGCAGAATTGAGGGAACTATGGGACTTTTACCGCCAAAAAAAGTTTCAAAAAAATTCGAGTCAATGAGGCTTTTATGTGACATTTTGTGATTGTTTTACATCCAATTTCCAACCAATCGCCAAAGAAGTGTACATTGTTGGAAAGAAGAGAGTCTTATCTAACTTTTAATGAAAGTTTCAGCGAAATCGGAGCAGAATTGAGGGAACTATGGGACTTTTACCGCCAAAAAAAGTTTCAAAAAAATTCGAGTCAATGAGGCTTTTATGTGACATTTTCTGATTGTTTTACATCCAATTTCCAACCAATTGCCAAAGAAGTGTACATTGTTGGAAAGAAGAGAGTCTTATCTAACTTTTAATGAAAGTTTCAGCGAAATCGGAGCAGAATTGAGGGAACTATGGGACTTTTACCGCCAAAAAAAGTTTCAAAAAAATTCGAGTCAATGAGGCTTTTATGTGACATTTTGTGATTGTTTTACATCCAATTTCCAACCAATTGCCAAAGAAGTGTACATTGTTGGAAAGAGGAGAGTCTTATATAACTTCTAATGAAAGTTTCAGCGAAATCGGAGCAGAATTGAGGGAACTATGCGACTTTTACCGCCAAAAATGTTCAGAAAAATTCGAGTCAGAAAGGCTTTTTTCTGACATTTTGTGATTGTTTTACATCCAATTTCCAACCAATTGCCAAAGAAGTGTACATTGTTGGAAAGAGAAGAGTCTTATCTAACTTCTAATGAAAGTTTCAGCGAAATCGGAGCAGAATTGAGGGAACTATGGGACTTTTACCGCCAAAAAAGTTTCAAAAAAATTCGAGTCAATGAGGCTTTTATGTGACATTTTCTGATTGTTTTACATCCAATTTCCAACCAATCGCCAAAGAAGTGTACATTGTTGGAAAGAGGAGAGTCTTATCTAACTTTTAATGAAAGTTTCAGCGAAAATTGAGGGAACTATGCGACTTTTACCGCCAAAAATGTTCAGAAAAAATTCGAGTCAGAAAGGCTTTTTTCTGACATTTTGTGATTGTTTTACATCCAATTTCCAACCAATTGCCAAAGAAGTGTACATTGTTGGAAAGAGGAGAGTCTTATCTAACTTCTAATGAAAGTTTCAGCGAAATCGGAGCAGAATTGAGGGAACTATGCGACTTTTACCGCCAAAAATGTTCAGAAAAATTCGAGTCAGAAAGGCTTTTTTCTGACATTTTGTGATTGTTTTACATCCAATTTCCAACCAATCGCCAAAGAAGTGTACATTGTTGGAAAGAGGAGAGTCTTATCTAACTTTTAATGAAAGTTTCAGCGAAATCGGAGCAGAATTGAGGGAACTATGGGACTTTTACCGCCAAAAATGTTCAGAAAAATTCGAGTCAATGAGGCTTTTATGTGACATTTTCTGATTGTTTTTACATCCAATTTCCAACCAATCGCCAAAGAAGTGTACATTGTTGGAAAGAAGAGAGTCTTATCTAACTTCTAATGAAAGTTTCAGTGAAATCGGAGCAGAATTGAGGGAACTATGCGACTTTTACCGCCAAAAAAAGTTTCAAAAAAATTCGAGTCAATGAGGCTTTTATGTGACATTTTGTGATTGTTTTACATCCAATTTCCAACCAATCGCCAAAGAAGTGTACATTGTTGGAAAGAGAAGAGTCTTATCTAACTTCTAATGAAAGTTTCAGCGAAATCGGAGCAGAATTGAGGGAACTATGGGACTTTTACCGCCAAAAAAGTTTCAAAAAAATTCGAGTCAATGAGGCTTTTATGTGACATTTTGTGATTGTTTTACATCCAATTTCCAACCAATCGCCAAAGAAGTGTACATTGTTGGAAAGAGGAGAGTCTTATCTAACTTCTAATGAAAGTTTCAGCGAAATCGGAGCAGAATTGAGGGAACTATGCGACTTTTACCGCCCAAAAATGTTCAGAAAAATTCGAGTCAGAAAGGCTTTTTTCTGACATTTTGTGATTGTTTTACATCCAATTTCCAACCAATTGCCAAAGAAGTGTACATTGTTGGAAAGAGGAGAGTCTTATCTAACTTTTAATGAAAGTTTCAGCGAAATCGGAGCAGAATTGAGCGAACTATGCGACTTTTACCGCCAAAAATGTTCAGAAAAATTCGAGTCAGAAAGGCTTTTTTCTGACATTTTGTGATTGTTTTACATCCAATTTCCAACCAATTGCCAAAGAAGTGTACACTGTTGGAAAGAGGAGAGTCTTATCCAACTTTTAATGAAAGTTTCAGCGAAATCGGAGCAGAATTGAGGGAACTATGGGACTTTTACCGCCAAAAAAAAGTTTCAAAAAAATTCGAGTCAATGAGGCTTTTATGTGACATTTTGTGATTGTTTTACATCCAATTTCCAACCAATCGCCAAAGAAGTGTACATTGTTGGAAAGAGGAGAGTCTTATCTAACTTTTAATGAAAGTTTCAGCGAAATCGGAGCAGAATTGAGCGAACTATGCGACTTTTACCGCCCAAAATGTTCAGAAAAATTCGAGTCAGAAAGGCTTTTTTCTGACATTTTGTGATTGTTTTACATCCAATTTCCAACCAATCGCCAAAGAAGTGTACATTGTTGGAAAGAGGAGAGTCTTATCTAACTTTTAATGAAAGTTTCAGCGAAATCGGAGCAGAATTGAGGGAACTATGGGACTTTAACCGCCAAAAAAAGTTTCAAAAAAATTCGAGTCAATGAGGCTTTTATGTGACATTTTGTGATTGTTTTACATCCAATTTCCAACCAATCGCCAAAGAAGTGTACATTGTTGGAAAGAGGAGAGTCTTATCTAACTTTTAATGAAAGTTTCAGCGAAATCGGAGCAGAATTGAGGGAACTATGGGACTTTTACCGCCAAAAATGTTCAGAAAAATTCGAGTCAGAAAGGCTTTTTTCTGACATTTTGTGATTGTTTTTACATCCAATTTCCAACCAATTGCCAAAAGAAGTGTACATTGTTGGAAAGAGGAGAGTCTTATCTAACTTTTAATGAAAGTTTCAGCGAAATCGGAGCAGAATTGAGCGAACTATGCGACTTTTACCGCCAAAAATGTTCAGAAAAAATTCGAGTCAGAAAGGCTTTTTTCTGACATTTTGTGATTGTTTTACATCCAATTTCCAACCAATTGCCAAAGAAGTGTACATTGTTGGAAAGAGAGAGTCTTATCTAACTTTTAATGAAAGTTTCAGCGAAATCGGAGCAGAATTGAGGGAACTATGGGACTTTTACCGCCAAAAAAAGTTTCAAAAAAATTCGAGTCAATGAGGCTTTTATGTGACATTTTTGTGATTGTTTTACATCCAATTTCCAACCAATCGCCAAAGAAGTGTACATTGTTGGAAAGAGGAGAGTCTTATCTAACTTTTAATGAAAGTTTCAGCGAATCGGAGCAGAATTGAGGGAACTATGGGACTTTTACCGCCAAAAATGTTCAGAAAAATTCGAGTCAGAAAGGCTTTTTTCTGACATTTTGTGATTGTTTTACATCCAATTTCCAACCAATTGCCAAAGAAGTGTACATTGTTGGAAAGAGGAGAGTCTTATCTAACTTTTAATGAAAGTTTCAGCGAAATCGGAGCAGAATTGAGCGAAACTATGCGACTTTTACCGCCAAAAATGTTCAGAAAAATTCGAGTCAGAAAGGCTTTTTTTCTGACATTTTGTGATTGTTTTACATCCAATTTCCAACCAATTGCCAAAGAAGTGTACATTGTTGGAAAGAGGAGAGTCTTATCTAACTTTTAATGAAAGTTTCAGCGAAATCGGAGCAGAATTGAGGGAACTATGCGACTTTTACCGCCAAAAAATGTTCAGAAAAATTCGAGTCAGAAAGGCTTTTTTCTGACATTTTGTGATTGTTTTACATCCAATTTCCAACCAATCGCCAAAGAAGTGTACATTGTTGGAAAGAAGAGAGGTCTTATCTAACTTCTAATGAAAGTTTCAGCGAAATCGGAGCAGAATTGAGGGAACTATGCGACTTTTACCGCCAAAAATGTTCAGAAAAATTCGAGTCAGAAAGGCTTTTTTCTGACATTTTGTGATTGTTTTACATCCAATTTCCAACCAATCGCCAAAGAAGTGTACATTGTTGGAAAGAGGAGAGTCCTACCTAACTTTTAATGAAAGTTTTCAGCGAAATCGGAGCAGAATTGAGGGAACTATGCGACTTTTACCGCCAAAAATGTTCAGAAAAATTCGAGTCAGAAAGGCTTTTTTCTGACATTTTGTGATTGTTTTACATCCAATTTCCAACCAATTGCCAAAGAAGTGTACATTGTTAGAAAGAAGAGAGCCTTATCTAACTTTTAATGAAAGTTTCAGCGAAATCGGAGCAGAATTGAGGGAACTATGGGACTTTTACCGCCAAAAATGTTCAGAAAAATTCGAGTCAGAAAGGCTTTTTTCTGACATTTTGTGATTGTTTTACATCCAATTTCCAACCAATTGCCAAAGAAGTGTACATTGTTGGAAAGAAGAGAGTCTTATCTAACTTTTAATGAAAGTTTCAGCGAAATCGGAGCAGAATTGAGGGAACTATGCGACTTTTACCGCCAAAAATGTTCAGAAAAATTCGAGTCAGAAAGGCTTTTTTCTGACATTTTGTGATTGTTTTACATCCAATTTCCAACCAATCGCCAAAGAAGTGTACATTGTTGGAAAGAGGAGAGTCTTATCTAACTTCTAATGAAAGTTTCAGCGAAATCGGAGCAGAATTGAGGGGAACTATGGGACTTTTACCGCCAAAAATGTTCAGAAAAATTCGAGTCAGAAAGGCTTTTTTCTGACATTTTGTGATTGTTTTACATCCAATTTCCAACCAATTGCCAAAGAAGTGTACACTGTTGGAAAGAGGAGAGTCTTATCTAACTTTTAATGAAAGTTTCAGCGAAATCGGAGCAGAATTGAGGGAACTATGGGACTTTTACCGCCAAAAAAAGTTTCAAAAAAATTCGAGTCAATGAGGCTTTTATGTGACATTTTGTGATTGTTTTACATCCAATTTCCAACCAATCGCCAAAGAAGTGTACATTGTTGGAAAGAAGAGAGTCTTACCTAACTTACAATGAAAGTTTTAGCGAAATCGGAGTAGAATTGAGAGAACTATGGGACTTTTACCGCCAAAAATGTTCAGAAAAATTCGAGTCAGAAAGGCTTTTTTCTGACATTTTGTGATTGTTTTACATCCAATTTCCAACCAATTGCCAAAGAAGTGTACACTGTTGGAAAGAGGAGAGTCTTGCCTAACTTCTAATGAAAGTTTCAGCGAAATCGGAGCAGAATTGAGGGAACTATGGGACTTTTACCGCCAAAAATGTTCAGAAAAATTCGAGTCAGAAAGGCTTTTTTCTGATATTTTGTGATTGTTTTACATCCAATTTCCAACCAATTGCCAAAGAAGTGTACATTGTTGGAAAGAGAAGAGTCTTATCTAACTTCTAATGAAAGTTTCAGCGAAATCGGAGCAGAATTGAGGGAACTATGGGACTTTTACCGCCAAAAAAGTTTCAAAAAAATTCGAGTCAATGAGGCTTTTATGTGACATTTTCTGATTGTTTTACATCCAATTTCCAACCAATCGCCAAAGAAGTGTACATTGTTGGAAAGAGGAGAGTCTTATCTAACTTTTAATGAAAGTTTCAGCGAAATCGGAGCAGAATTGAGGGAACTATGCGACTTTTACCGCCAAAAATGTTCAGAAAAATTCGAGTCAGAAAGGCTTTTTTCTGACATTTTGTGATTGTTTTACATCCAATTTCCAACCAATTGCCAAAGAAGTGTACACTGTTGGAAAGAGGAGAGTCTTATCTAACTTCTAATGAAAGTTTCAGCGAAATCGGAGCAGAATTGAGGGAACTATGCGACTTTTACCGCCAAAAATGTTCAGAAAAATTCGAGTCAGAAAGGCTTTTTTCTGACATTTTGTGATTGTTTTACATCCAATTTCCAACCAATTGCCAAAGAAGTGTACATTGTTGGAAAGAGGAGAGTCTTATCTAACTTTTAATGAAAGTTTCAGCGAAATCGGAGCAGAATTGAGCGAACTATGGGACTTTTACCGCCAAAAAAAGTTTCAAAAAAATTCGAGTCAATGAGGCTTTTATGTGACATTTTGTGATTGTTTTACATCCAATTTCCAACCAATTGCCAAAGAAGTGTACATTGTTGGAAAGAAGAGAGTCTTACCTAACTTACAATGAAAGTTTTAGCGAAATCGGAGTAGAATTGAGAGAACTATGGGACTTTTACCGCCAAAAATGTTCAGAAAAATTCGAGTCAGAAAGGCTTTTTTCTGACATTTTGTGATTGTTTTACATCCAATTTCCAACCAATTGCCAAAGAAGTGTACACTGTTGGAAAGAGGAGAGTCTTGCCTAACTTTTAATGAAAGTTTCAGCGAAATCGGAGCAGAATTGAGGGAACTATGGGACTTTTACCGCCAAAAATGTTCAGAAAAATTCGAGTCAGAAAGGCTTTTTTCTGATATTTTGTGATTGTTTTACATCCAATTTCCAACCAATTGCCAAAGAAGTGTACATTGTTGGAAAGAGGAGAGTCTTATCTAACTTTTAATGAAAGTTTCAGCGAAATCGGAGCAGAATTGAGGGAACTATGGGACTTTTACCGCCAAAAAAAGTTTCAAAAAAATTCGAGTCAATGAGGCTTTTATGTGACATTTTGTGATTGTTTTACATCCAATTTCCAACCAATCGCCAAAGAAGTGTACATTGTTGGAAAGAGGAGAGTCTTATCTAACTTTTAATGAAAGTTTCAGCGAAATCGGAGCAGAATTGAGGGAACTATGGGACTTTTACCGCCAAAAATGTTCAGAAAAATTCGAGTCAGAAAGGCTTTTTTCTGACATTTTGTGATTGTTTTACATCCAATTTCCAACCAATTGCCAAAGAAGTGTACATTGTTGGAAAGAGGAGAGTCTTATCTAACTTTTAATGAAAGTTTCAGCGAAATCGGAGCAGAATTGAGCGAACTATGCGACTTTTACCGCCAAAAATGTTCAGAAAAATTCGAGTCAGAAAGGCTTTTTTCTGACATTTTGTGATTGTTTTACATCCAATTTCCAACCAATTGCCAAAGAAGTGTACATTGTTGGAAAGAGGAGAGTCTTATCTAACTTTTAATGAAAGTTTCAGCGAAATCGGAGCAGAATTGAGGGAACTATGCGACTTTTACCGCCAAAAATGTTCAGAAAAATTCGAGTCAGAAAGGCTTTTTTCTGACATTTTGTGATTGTTTTACATCCAATTTCCAACCAATCGCCAAAGAAGTGTACATTGTTGGAAAGAGGAGAGTCTTATCTAACTTTTAATGAAAGTTTCAGCGAAATCGGAGTAGAATTGAGGGAACTATGCGACTTTTACCGCCAAAAATGTTCAGAAAAATTCGAGTCAGAAAGGCTTTTTTCTTACATTTTGTGATTGTTTTACATCCAATTTCCAACCAATTGCCAAAGAAGTGTACATTGTTGGAAAGAGGAGAGTCCTACCTAACTTTTAATGAAAGTTTCAGCGAAATCGGAGCAGAATTGAGGGAACTATGCGACTTTTACCGCCAAAAATGTTCAGAAAAATTCGAGTCAGAAAGGCTTTTTTCTGACATTTTGTGATTGTTTTACATCCAATTTCCAACCAATTGCCAAAGAAGTGTACATTGTTAGAAAGAAGAGAGCCTTATCTAACTTTTAATGAAAGTTTCAGCGAAATCGGAGCAGAATTGAGGGAACTATGGGACTTTTACCGCCAAAAATGTTCAGAAAAATTCGAGTCAGAAAGGCTTTTTTCTGACATTTTGTGATTGTTTTACATCCAATTTCCAACCAATTGCCAAAGAAGTGTACATTGTTGGAAAGAGGAGAGTCTTATCTAACTTTTAATGAAAGTTTCAGCGAAATCGGAGCAGAATTGAGGGAACTATGCGACTTTTACCGCCAAAAATGTTCAGAAAAATTCGAGTCAGAAAGGCTTTTTTCTGACATTTTGTGATTGTTTTACATCCAATTTCCAACCAATCGCCAAAGAAGTGTACATTGTTGGAAAGAGGAGAGTCTTATCTAACTTCTAATGAAAGTTTCAGCGAAATCGGAGCAGAATTGAGGGAACTATGGGACTTTTACCGCCAAAAATGTTCAGAAAAATTCGAGTCAGAAAGGCTTTTTTCTGACATTTTGTGATTGTTTTACATCCAATTTCCAACCAATTGCCAAAGAAGTGTACACTGTTGGAAAGAGGAGAGTCTTATCTAACTTTTAATGAAAGTTTCAGCGAAATCGGAGCAGAATTGAGGGAACTATGGGACTTTTACCGCCAAAAAAAGTTTCAAAAAAATTCGAGTCAATGAGGCTTTTATGTGACATTTTGTGATTGTTTTACATCCAATTTCCAACCAATCGCCAAAGAAGTGTACATTGTTGGAAAGAAGAGAGTCTTACCTAACTTACAATGAAAGTTTTAGCGAAATCGGAGTAGAATTGAGAGAACTATGGGACTTTTACCGCCAAAAATGTTCAGAAAAATTCGAGTCAGAAAGGCTTTTTTCTGACATTTTGTGATTGTTTTACATCCAATTTCCAACCAATTGCCAAAGAAGTGTACACTGTTGGAAAGAGGAGAGTCTTGCCTAACTTCTAATGAAAGTTTCAGCGAAATCGGAGCAGAATTGAGGGAACTATGGGACTTTTACCGCCAAAAATGTTCAGAAAAATTCGAGTCAGAAAGGCTTTTTTCTGATATTTTGTGATTGTTTTACATCCAATTTCCAACCAATTGCCAAAGAAGTGTACATTGTTGGAAAGAGAAGAGTCTTATCTAACTTCTAATGAAAGTTTCAGCGAAATCGGAGCAGAATTGAGGGAACTATGGGACTTTTACCGCCAAAAAAGTTTCAAAAAAATTCGAGTCAATGAGGCTTTTATGTGACATTTTCTGATTGTTTTACATCCAATTTCCAACCAATCGCCAAAGAAGTGTACATTGTTGGAAAGAGGAGAGTCTTATCTAACTTTTAATGAAAGTTTCAGCGAAATCGGAGCAGAATTGAGGGAACTATGCGACTTTTACCGCCAAAAATGTTCAGAAAAATTCGAGTCAGAAAGGCTTTTTTCTGACATTTTGTGATTGTTTTACATCCAATTTCCAACCAATTGCCAAAGAAGTGTACACTGTTGGAAAGAGGAGAGTCTTATCTAACTTCTAATGAAAGTTTCAGCGAAATCGGAGCAGAATTGAGGGAACTATGCGACTTTTACCGCCAAAAATGTTCAGAAAAATTCGAGTCAGAAAGGCTTTTTTCTGACATTTTGTGATTGTTTTACATCCAATTTCCAACCAATTGCCAAAGAAGTGTACATTGTTGGAAAGAGGAGAGTCTTATCTAACTTTTAATGAAAGTTTCAGCGAAATCGGAGCAGAATTGAGCGAACTATGGGACTTTTACCGCCAAAAAAAGTTTCAAAAAAATTCGAGTCAATGAGGCTTTTATGTGACATTTTGTGATTGTTTTACATCCAATTTCCAACCAATTGCCAAAGAAGTGTACATTGTTGGAAAGAGGAGAGTCTTATCTAACTTTTAATGAAAGTTTCAGCGAAATCGGAGCAGAATTGAGGGAACTATGGGACTTTTACCGCCAAAAAAAGTTTCAAAAAAATTCGAGTCAATGAGGCTTTTATGTGACATTTTGTGATTGTTTTACATCCAATTTCCAACCAATCGCCAAAGAAGTGTACATTGTTGGAAAGAAGAGAGTCTTACCTAACTTACAATGAAAGTTTTAGCGAAATCGGAGTAGAATTGAGAGAACTATGGGACTTTTACCGCCAAAAATGTTCAGAAAAATTCGAGTCAGAAAGGCTTTTTTCTGACATTTTGTGATTGTTTTACATCCAATTTCCAACCAATTGCCAAAGAAGTGTACATTGTTGGAAAGAGGAGAGTCTTATCTAACTTTTAATGAAAGTTTCAGCGAAATCGGAGCAGAATTGAGGGAACTATGGGACTTTTACCGCCAAAAAAAGTTTCAAAAAAATTCGAGTCAATGAGGCTTTTATGTGACATTTTGTGATTGTTTTACATCCAATTTCCAACCAATCGCCAAAGAAGTGTACATTGTTGGAAAGAGGAGAGTCTTATCTAACTTCTAATGAAAGTTTCAGCGAAATCGGAGCAGAATTGAGGGAACTATGCGACTTTTACCGCCAAAAATGTTCAGAAAAATTCGAGTCAGAAAGGCTTTTTTCTGACATTTTGTGATTGTTTTACATCCAATTTCCAACCAATCGCCAAAGAAGTGTACATTGTTGGAAAGAGGAGAGTCTTATCTAACTTTTAATGAAAGTTTCAGCGAAATCGGAGCAGAATTGAGGGAACTATGGGACTTTTACCGCCAAAAATGTTCAGAAAAATTCGAGTCAATGAGGCTTTTATGTGACATTTTCTGATTGTTTTACATCCAATTTCCAACCAATCGCCAAAGAAGTGTACATTGTTGGAAAGAGGAGAGTCTTATCTAACTTCTAATGAAAGTTTCAGCGAAATCGGAGCAGAATTGAGGGAACTATGCGACTTTTACCGCCAAAAAAAGTTTCAAAAAAATTCGAGTCAATGAGGCTTTTATGTGACATTTTGTGATTGTTTTACATCCAATTTCCAACCAATCGCCAAAGAAGTGTACATTGTTGGAAAGAGGAGAGTCTTATCTAACTTTTAATGAAAGTTTCAGCGAAATCGGAGCAGAATTGAGGGAACTATGGGACTTTTACCGCCAAAAATGTTCAGAAAAATTCGAGTCAGAAAGGCTTTTTTCTGACATTTTGTGATTGTTTTACATCCAATTTCCAACCAATTGCCAAAGAAGTGTACACTGTTGGAAAGAGGAGAGTCTTATCTAACTTTTAATGAAAGTTTCAGCGAAATCGGAGCAGAATTGAGCGAACTATGCGACTTTTACCGCCAAAAATGTTCAGAAAAATTCGAGTCAGAAAGGCTTTTTTCTGACATTTTGTGATTGTTTTACATCCAATTTCCAACCAATTGCCAAAGAAGTGTACACTGTTGGAAAGAGGAGAGTCTTATCCAACTTTTAATGAAAGTTTCAGCGAAATCGGAGCAGAATTGAGGGAACTATGGGACTTTTACCGCCAAAAAAAGTTTCAAAAAAATTCGAGTCAATGAGGCTTTTATGTGACATTTTGTGATTGTTTTACATCCAATTTCCAACCAATCGCCAAAGAAGTGTACATTGTTGGAAAGAGGAGAGTCTTATCTAACTTTTAATGAAAGTTTCAGCGAAATCGGAGCAGAATTGAGGGAACTATGGGACTTTTACCGCCAAAAAAAGTTTCAAAAAAATTCGAGTCAATGAGGCTTTTATGTGACATTTTCTGATTGTTTTACATCCAATTTCCAACCAATCGCCAAAGAAGTGTACATTGTTGGAAAGAAGAGAGTCTTATCTAACTTTTAATGAAAGTTTCAGGGAAATCGGAGCAGAATTGAGGGAACTATGGGACTTTTACCGCCAAAAAAAGTTTCAAAAAAATTCGAGTCAATGAGGCTTTTATGTGACATTTTGTGATTGTTTTACATCCAATTTCCAACCAATCGCCAAAGAAGTGTACATTGTTGGAAAGAGGAGAGTCTTATCTAACTTTTAATGAAAGTTTCAGCGAAATCGGAGCAGAATTGAGGGAACTATGGGACTTTTACCGCCAAAAATGTTCAGAAAAATTCGAGTCAATGAGGCTTTTATGTGACATTTTCTGATTGTTTTACATCCAATTTCCAACCAATCGCCAAAGAAGTGTACATTGTTGGAAAGAGGAGAGTCTTATCTAACTTCTAATGAAAGTTTCAGCGAAATCGGAGCAGAATTGAGGGAACTATGCGACTTTTACCGCCAAAAAAAGTTTCAAAAAAATTCGAGTCAATGAGGCTTTTATGTGACATTTTGTGATTGTTTTACATCCAATTTCCAACCAATCGCCAAAGAAGTGTACATTGTTGGAAAGAGGAGAGTCTTATCTAACTTTTAATGAAAGTTTCAGCGAAATCGGAGCAGAATTGAGGGAACTATGGGACTTTTACCGCCAAAAATGTTCAGAAAAATTCGAGTCAGAAAGGCTTTTTTCTGACATTTTGTGATTGTTTTACATCCAATTTCCAACCAATTGCCAAAGAAGTGTACACTGTTGGAAAGAGGAGAGTCTTATCTAACTTTTAATGAAAGTTTCAGCGAAATCGGAGCAGAATTGAGCGAACTATGCGACTTTTACCGCCAAAAATGTTCAGAAAAATTCGAGTCAGAAAGGCTTTTTTCTGACATTTTGTGATTGTTTTACATCCAATTTCCAACCAATTGCCAAAGAAGTGTACACTGTTGGAAAGAGGAGAGTCTTATCCAACTTTTAATGAAAGTTTCAGCGAAATCGGAGCAGAATTGAGGGAACTATGGGACTTTTACCGCCAAAAAAAGTTTCAAAAAAATTCGAGTCAATGAGGCTTTTATGTGACATTTTGTGATTGTTTTACATCCAATTTCCAACCAATCGCCAAAGAAGTGTACATTGTTGGAAAGAGGAGAGTCTTATCTAACTTTTAATGAAAGTTTCAGCGAAATCGGAGCAGAATTGAGGGAACTATGGGACTTTTACCGCCAAAAAAAGTTTCAAAAAAATTCGAGTCAATGAGGCTTTTATGTGACATTTTCTGATTGTTTTACATCCAATTTCCAACCAATCGCCAAAGAAGTGTACATTGTTGGAAAGAAGAGAGTCTTATCTAACTTTTAATGAAAGTTTCAGGGAAATCGGAGCAGAATTGAGGGAACTATGGGACTTTTACCGCCAAAAAAAGTTTCAAAAAAATTCGAGTCAATGAGGCTTTTATGTGACATTTTGTGATTGTTTTACATCCAATTTCCAACCAATTGCCAAAGAAGTGTACATTGTTGGAAAGAGGAGAGTCTTATATAACATATAATGAAAGTTTCAGCGAAATCGGAGCAGAATTGAGGGAACTATGCGACTTTTACCGCCAAAAATGTTCAGAAAAATTCGAGTCAGAAAGGCTTTTTTCTGATATTTTGTGATTGTTTTACATCCAATTTCCAACCAATCGCCAAAGAAGTGTACATTGTTGGAAAGAGGAGAGTCTTATCTAACTTTTAATGAAAGTTTCAGCGAAATCGGAGCAGAATTGAGGGAACTATGGGACTTTTACCGCCAAAAATGTTCAGAAAAATTCGAGTCAGAAAGGCTTTTTTCTGACATTTTGTGATTGTTTTACATCCAATTTCCAACCAATTGCCAAAGAAGTGTACACTGTTGGAAAGAAGAGAGTCTTACCTAACTTTTAATGAAAGTTTCAGCGAAATCGGAGCAGAATTGAGGGAACTATGGGACTTTTACCGCCAAAAATGTTCAGAAAAATTCGAGTCAGAAAGGCTTTTTTCTGACATTTTGTGATTGTTTTACATCCAATTTCCAACCAATCGCCAAAGAAGTGTACATTGTTGGAAAGAGGAGAGTCTTATCTAACTTTTAATGAAAGTTTCAGCGAAATCGGAGCAGAATTGAGGGAACTATGGGACTTTTACCGCCAAAAATGTTCAGAAAAATTCGAGTCAGAAAGGCTTTTTTCTGACATTTTGTGATTGTTTTACATCCAATTTCCAACCAATTGCCAAAGAAGTGTACATTGTTGGAAAGAGGAGAGTCTTATCTAACTTTTAATGAAAGTTTCAGCGAAATCGGAGCAGAATTGAGCGAACTATGCGACTTTTACCGCCAAAAATGTTCAGAAAAATTCGAGTCAGAAAGGCTTTTTTCTGACATTTTGTGATTGTTTTACATCCAATTTCCAACCAATTGCCAAAGAAGTGTACATTGTTGGAAAGAGGAGAGTCTTATCTAACTTTAATGAAAGTTTCAGCGAAATCGGAGCAGAATTGAGGGAACTATGGGACTTTTACCGCCAAAAAAAGTTTCAAAAAAATTCGAGTCAATGAGGCTTTTATGTGACATTTTGTGATTGTTTTACATCCAATTTCCAACCAATTGCCAAAGAAGTGTACATTGTTGGAAAGAGGAGAGTCTTATCTAACTTTTAATGAAAGTTTCAGCGAAATCGGAGCAGAATTGAGGGAACTATGGGACTTTTACCGCCAAAAATGTTCAGAAAAATTCGAGTCAGAAAGGCTTTTTTCTGACATTTTGTGATTGTTTTACATCCAATTTCCAACCAATTGCCAAAGAAGTGTACATTGTTGGAAAGAGGAGAGTCTTATCTAACTTTTAATGAAAGTTTCAGCGAAATCGGAGCAGAATTGAGCGAACTATGCGACTTTTACCGCCAAAAATGTTCAGAAAAATTCGAGTCAGAAAGGCTTTTTTCTGACATTTTGTGATTGTTTTACATCCAATTTCCAACCAATTGCCAAAGAAGTGTACATTGTTGGAAAGAGGAGAGTCTTATCTAACTTTTAATGAAAGTTTCAGCGAAATCGGAGCAGAATTGAGGGAACTATGCGACTTTTACCGCCAAAAATGTTCAGAAAAATTCGAGTCAGAAAGGCTTTTTTCTGACATTTTGTGATTGTTTTACATCCAATTTCCAACCAATCGCCAAAGAAGTGTACATTGTTGGAAAGAAGAGAGTCTTATCTAACTTCTAATGAAAGTTTCAGCGAAATCGGAGCAGAATTGAGGGAACTATGCGACTTTTACCGCCAAAAATGTTCAGAAAAATTCGAGTCAGAAAGGCTTTTTTCTGACATTTTGTGATTGTTTTACATCCAATTTCCAACCAATTGCCAAAGAAGTGTACATTGTTGGAAAGAGGAGAGTCCTACCTAACTTTTAATGAAAGTTTCAGCGAAATCGGAGCAGAATTGAGCGAACTATGCGACTTTTACCGCCAAAAATGTTCAGAAAAATTCGAGTCAGAAAGGCTTTTTTCTGACATTTTGTGATTGTTTTACATCCAATTTCCAACCAATTGCCAAAGAAGTGTACACTGTTGGAAAGAGGAGAGTCTTATCTAACTTTTAATGAAAGTTTCAGCGAAATCGGAGCAGAATTGAGCGAACTATGCGACTTTTACCGCCAAAAATGTTCAGAAAAATTCGAGTCAGAAAGGCTTTTTTCTGACATTTTGTGATTGTTTTACATCCAATTTCCAACCAATTGCCAAAGAAGTGTACACTGTTGGAAAGAGGAGAGTCTTATCCAACTTTTAATGAAAGTTTCAGCGAAATCGGAGCAGAATTGAGGGAACTATGGGACTTTTACCGCCAAAAAAAGTTTCAAAAAAATTCGAGTCAATGAGGCTTTTATGTGACATTTTGTGATTGTTTTACATCCAATTTCCAACCAATCGCCAAAGAAGTGTACATTGTTGGAAAGAGGAGAGTCTTATCTAACTTTTAATGAAAGTTTCAGCGAAATCGGAGCAGAATTGAGGGAACTATGGGACTTTTACCGCCAAAAAAAGTTTCAAAAAAATTCGAGTCAATGAGGCTTTTATGTGACATTTTCTGATTGTTTTACATCCAATTTCCAACCAATCGCCAAAGAAGTGTACATTGTTGGAAAGAAGAGAGTCTTATCTAACTTTTAATGAAAGTTTCAGGGAAATCGGAGCAGAATTGAGGGAACTATGGGACTTTTACCGCCAAAAAAAGTTTCAGAAAAATTCGAGTCAATGAGGCTTTTATGTGACATTTTGTGATTGTTTTACATCCAATTTCCAACCAATTGCCAAAGAAGTGTACATTGTTGGAAAGAGGAGAGTCTTATATAACATATAATGAAAGTTTCAGCGAAATCGGAGCAGAATTGAGCGAACTATGCGACTTTTACCGCCAAAAATGTTCAGAAAAATTCGAGTCAGAAAGGCTTTTTTCTGACATTTTGTGATTGTTTTACATCCAATTTCCAACCAATTGCCAAAGAAGTGTACACTGTTGGAAAGAAGAGAGTCTTACCTAACTTTTAATGAAAGTTTCAGCGAAATCGGAGCAGAATTGAGGGAACTATGGGACTTTTACCGCCAAAAATGTTCAGAAAAATTCGAGTCAGAAAGGCTTTTTTCTGACATTTTGTGATTGTTTTACATCCAATTTCCAACCAATCGCCAAAGAAGTGTACATTGTTGGAAAGAGGAGAGTCTTATCTAACTTTTAATGAAAGTTTCAGCGAAATCGGAGCAGAATTGAGGGAACTATGGGACTTTTACCGCCAAAAATGTTCAGAAAAATTCGAGTCAGAAAGGCTTTTTTCTGACATTTTGTGATTGTTTTACATCCAATTTCCAACCAATTGCCAAAGAAGTGTACATTGTTGGAAAGAGGAGAGTCTTATCTAACTTTTAATGAAAGTTTCAGCGAAATCGGAGCAGAATTGAGCGAACTATGCGACTTTTACCGCCAAAAATGTTCAGAAAAATTCGAGTCAGAAAGGCTTTTTTCTGACATTTTGTGATTGTTTTACATCCAATTTCCAACCAATTGCCAAAGAAGTGTACATTGTTGGAAAGAGGAGAGTCTTATCTAACTTTTAATGAAAGTTTCAGCGAAATCGGAGCAGAATTGAGGGAACTATGGGACTTTTACCGCCAAAAAAAGTTTCAAAAAAATTCGAGTCAATGAGGCTTTTATGTGACATTTTGTGATTGTTTTACATCCAATTTCCAACCAATCGCCAAAGAAGTGTACATTGTTGGAAAGAGGAGAGTCTTATCTAACTTTTAATGAAAGTTTCAGCGAAATCGGAGCAGAATTGAGGGAACTATGGGACTTTTACCGCCAAAAATGTTCAGAAAAATTCGAGTCAGAAAGGCTTTTTTCTGACATTTTGTGATTGTTTTACATCCAATTTCCAACCAATTGCCAAAGAAGTGTACATTGTTGGAAAGAGGAGAGTCTTATCTAACTTTTAATGAAAGTTTCAGCGAAATCGGAGCAGAATTGAGCGAACTATGCGACTTTTACCGCCAAAAATGTTCAGAAAAATTCGAGTCAGAAAGGCTTTTTTCTGACATTTTGTGATTGTTTTACATCCAATTTCCAACCAATTGCCAAAGAAGTGTACATTGTTGGAAAGAGGAGAGTCTTATCTAACTTTTAATGAAAGTTTCAGCGAAATCGGAGCAGAATTGAGGGAACTATGCGACTTTTACCGCCAAAAATGTTCAGAAAAATTCGAGTCAGAAAGGCTTTTTTCTGACATTTTGTGATTGTTTTACATCCAATTTCCAACCAATCGCCAAAGAAGTGTACATTGTTGGAAAGAAGAGAGTCTTATCTAACTTCTAATGAAAGTTTCAGCGAAATCGGAGCAGAATTGAGGGAACTATGCGACTTTTACCGCCAAAAATGTTCAGAAAAATTCGAGTCAGAAAGGCTTTTTTCTGACATTTTGTGATTGTTTTACATCCAATTTCCAACCAATTGCCAAAGAAGTGTACATTGTTGGAAAGAGGAGAGTCCTACCTAACTTTTAATGAAAGTTTCAGCGAAATCGGAGCAGAATTGAGGGAACTATGCGACTTTTACCGCCAAAAATGTTCAGAAAAATTCGAGTCAGAAAGGCTTTTTTCTGACATTTTGTGATTGTTTTACATCCAATTTCCAACCAATTGCCAAAGAAGTGTACATTGTTAGAAAGAAGAGAGCCTTATCTAACTTTTAATGAAAGTTTCAGCGAAATCGGAGCAGAATTGAGGGAACTATGGGACTTTTACCGCCAAAAATGTTCAGAAAAATTCGAGTCAGAAAGGCTTTTTTCTGACATTTTGTGATTGTTTTACATCCAATTTCCAACCAATTGCCAAAGAAGTGTACATTGTTGGAAAGAGGAGAGTCTTATCTAACTTTTAATGAAAGTTTCAGCGAAATCGGAGCAGAATTGAGGGAACTATGCGACTTTTACCGCCAAAAATGTTCAGAAAAATTCGAGTCAGAAAGGCTTTTTTCTGACATTTTGTGATTGTTTTACATCCAATTTCCAACCAATCGCCAAAGAAGTGTACATTGTTGGAAAGAGGAGAGTCTTATCTAACTTCTAATGAAAGTTTCAGCGAAATCGGAGCAGAATTGAGGGAACTATGGGACTTTTACCGCCAAAAATGTTCAGAAAAATTCGAGTCAATGAGGCTTTTATGTGACATTTTCTGATTGTTTTACATCCAATTTCCAACCAATCGCCAAAGAAGTGTACATTGTTGGAAAGAGGAGAGTCTTATCTAACTTTTAATGAAAGTTTCAGCGAAATCGGAGCAGAATTGAGCGAACTATGCGACTTTTACCGTCAAAAATGTTCAGAAAAATTCGAGTCAGAAAGGCTTTTTTCTGACATTTTGTGATTGTTTTACATCCAATTTCCAACCAATTGCCAAAGAAGTGTACACTGTTGGAAAGAGGAGAGTCTTATCCAACTTTTAATGAAAGTTTCAGCGAAATCGGAGCAGAATTGAGGGAACTATGGGACTTTTACCGCCAAAAAAAGTTTCAAAAAAATTCGAGTCAATGAGGCTTTTATGTGACATTTTGTGATTGTTTTACATCCAATTTCCAACCAATCGCCAAAGAAGTGTACATTGTTGGAAAGAGGAGAGTCTTATCTAACTTTTAATGAAAGTTTCAGCGAAATCGGAGCAGAATTGAGCGAACTATGGGACTTTTACCGCCAAAAAAAGTTTCAAAAAAATTCGAGTCAATGAGGCTTTTATGTGACATTTTGTGATTGTTTTACATCCAATTTCCAACCAATCGCCAAAGAAGTGTACATTGTTGGAAAGAGGAGAGTCTTATCTAACTTTTAATGAAAGTTTCAGCGAAATCGGAGCAGAATTGAGGGAACTATGGGACTTTTACCGCCAAAAATGTTCAGAAAAATTCGAGTCAGAAAGGCTTTTTTCTGACATTTTGTGATTGTTTTACATCCAATTTCCAACCAATTGCCAAAGAAGTGTACATTGTTGGAAAGAGGAGAGTCTTATCTAACTTTTAATGAAAGTTTCAGCGAAATCGGAGCAGAATTGAGCGAACTATGCGACTTTTACCGCCAAAAATGTTCAGAAAAATTCGAGTCAGAAAGGCTTTTTTCTGACATTTTGTGATTGTTTTACATCCAATTTCCAACCAATTGCCAAAGAAGTGTACACTGTTGGAAAGAGGAGAGTCTTATCCAACTTTTAATGAAAGTTTCAGCGAAATCGGAGCAGAATTGAGGGAACTATGGGACTTTTACCGCCAAAAAAAGTTTCAAAAAAATTCGAGTCAATGAGGCTTTTATGTGACATTTTGTGATTGTTTTACATCCAATTTCCAACCAATCGCCAAAGAAGTGTACATTGTTGGAAAGAGGAGAGTCTTATCTAACTTTTAATGAAAGTTTCAGCGAAATCGGAGCAGAATTGAGGGAACTATGGGACTTTTACCGCCAAAAAAAGTTTCAAAAAAATTCGAGTCAATGAGGCTTTTATGTGACATTTTCTGATTGTTTTACATCCAATTTCCAACCAATTGCCAAAGAAGTGTACATTGTTGGAAAGAAGAGAGTCTTATCTAACTTTTAATGAAAGTTTCAGCGAAATCGGAGCAGAATTGAGGGAACTATGGGACTTTTACCGCCAAAAAAAGTTTCAAAAAAATTCGAGTCAATGAGGCTTTTATGTGACATTTTCTGATTGTTTTACATCCAATTTCCAACCAATCGCCAAAGAAGTGTACATTGTTGGAAAGAGGAGAGTCTTATCTAATTTTTAATGAAAGTTTCAGCGAAATCGGAGCAGAATTGAGGGAACTATGCGACTTTTACCGCCAAAAATGTTCAGAAAAATTCGAGTCAGAAAGGCTTTTTTCTGACATTTTGTGATTGTTTTACATCCAATTTCCAACCAATTGCCAAAGAAGTGTACATTGTTGGAAAGAGGAGAGTCTTATCTAACTTCTAATGAAAGTTTCAGCGAAATCGGAGCAGAATTGAGGGAACTATGCGACTTTTACCGCCAAAAATGTTCAGAAAAATTCGAGTCAGAAAGGCTTTTTTCTGACATTTTGTGATTGTTTTACATCCAATTTCCAACCAATTGCCAAAGAAGTGTACACTGTTGGAAAGAGGAGAGTCTTATCTAACTTTTAATGAAAGTTTCAGCGAAATCGGAGCAGAATTGAGGGAACTATGCGACTTTTACCGCCAAAAATGTTCAGAAAAATTCGAGTCAGAAAGGCTTTTTTCTGACATTTTGTGATTGTTTTACATCCAATTTCCAACCAATTGCCAAAGAAGTGTACATTGTTGGAAAGAGGAGAGTCTTATCTAACTTCTAATGAAAGTTTCAGCGAAATCGGAGCAGAATTGAGGGAACTATGCGACTTTTACCGCCAAAAATGTTCAGAAAAATTCGAGTCAGAAAGGCTTTTTTCTGACATTTTGTGATTGTTTTACATCCAATTTCCAACCAATCGCCAAAGAAGTGTACATTGTTGGAAAGAGGAGAGTCTTATCTAACTTTTAATGAAAGTTTCAGCGAAATCGGAGCAGAATTGAGGGAACTATGGGACTTTTACCGCCAAAAATGTTCAGAAAAATTCGAGTCAGAAAGGCTTTTTTCTGACATTTTGTGATTGTTTTACATCCAATTTCCAACCAATTGCCAAAGAAGTGTACATTGTTGGAAAGAGGAGAGTCTTATCTAACTTTTAATGAAAGTTTCAGCGAAATCGGAGCAGAATTGAGTGAACTATGCGACTTTTACCGCCAAAAATGTTCAGAAAAATTCGAGTCAGAAAGGCTTTTTTCTGACATTTTGTGATTGTTTTACATCCAATTTCCAACCAATTGCCAAAGAAGTGTACACTGTTGGAAAGAGGAGAGTCTTATCTAACTTTTAATGAAAGTTTCAGCGAAATCGGAGCAGAATTGAGGGAACTATGGGACTTTTACCGCCAAAAAAAGTTTCAAAAAAATTCGAGTCAATGAGGCTTTTATGTGACATTTTGTGATTGTTTTACATCCAATTTCCACCCAATCGCCAAAGAAGTGTACATTGTTGGAAAGAGGAGAGTCTTATCTAACTTTTAATGAAAGTTTCAGCGAAATCGGAGCAGAATTGAGGGAACTATGGGACTTTTACCGCCAAAAAAAGTTTCAAAAAAATTCGAGTCAATGAGGCTTTTATGTGACATTTTCTGATTGTTTTACATCCAATTTCCAACTAATCGCCAAAGAAGTGTACATTGTTGGAAAGAAGAGAGTCTTATCTAACTTTTAATGAAAGTTTCAGGGAAATCGGAGCAGAATTGAGGGAACTATGGGACTTTTACCGCCAAAAAAAGTTTCAAAAAAATTCGAGTCAATGAGGCTTTTATGTGACATTTTGTGATTGTTTTACATCCAATTTCCAGCCAATTGCCAAAGAAGTGTACATTGTTGGAAAGAGGAGAGTCTTATATAACATATAATGAAAGTTTCAGCGAAATCGGAGCAGAATTGAGGGAACTATGCGACTTTTACCGCCAAAAATGTTCAGAAAAATTCGAGTCAGAAAGGCTTTTTTCTGACATTTTGTGATTGTTTTACATCCAATTTCCAACCAATCGCCAAAGAAGTGTACATTGTTGGAAAGAGGAGAGTCTTATCTAACTTCTAATGAAAGTTTCAGCGAAATCGGAGCAGAATTGAGGGAACTATGCGACTTTTACCGCCAAAAATGTTCAGAAAAATTCGAGTCAGAAAGGCTTTTTTCTGATATTTTGTGATTGTTTTACATCCAATTTCCAACCAATCGCCAAAGAAGTGTACATTGTTGGAAAGAGGAGAGTCTTATCTAACTTTTAATGAAAGTTTCAGCGAAATCGGAGCAGAATTGAGGGAACTATGGGACTTTTACCGCCAAAAATGTTCAGAAAAATTCGAGTCAGAAAGGCTTTTTTCTGACATTTTGTGATTGTTTTACATCCAATTTCCAACCAATTGCCAAAGAAGTGTACACTGTTGGAAAGAGGAGAGTCTTATCTAACTTTTAATGAAAGTTTCAGCGAAATCGGAGCAGAATTGAGGGAACTATGCGACTTTTACCGCCAAAAATGTTCAGAAAAATTCGAGTCAGAAAGGCTTTTTTCTGACATTTTGTGATTGTTTTACATCCAATTTCCAACCAATCGCCAAAGAAGTGTACATTGTTGGAAAGAGGAGAGTCTTATCTAACTTTTAATGAAAGTTTCAGCGAAATCGGAGCAGAATTGAGGGAACTATGGGACTTTTACCGCCAAAAATGTTCAGAAAAATTCGAGTCAGAAAGGCTTTTTTCTGACATTTTGTGATTGTTTTACATCCAATTTCCAACCAATTGCCAAAGAAGTGTACATTGTTGGAAAGAGGAGAGTCTTATCTAACTTTTAATGAAAGTTTCAGCGAAATCGGAGCAGAATTGAGCGAACTATGCGACTTTTACCGCCAAAAATGTTCAGAAAAATTCGAGTCAGAAAGGCTTTTTTCTGACATTTTGTGATTGTTTTACATCCAATTTCCAACCAATTGCCAAAGAAGTGTACACTGTTGGAAAGAGGAGAGTCTTATCTAACTTTTAATGAAAGTTTCAGCGAAATCGGAGCAGAATTGAGGGAACTATGGGACTTTTACCGCCAAAAAAAGTTTCAAAAAAATTCGAGTCAATGAGGCTTTTATGTGACATTTTGTGATTGTTTTACATCCAATTTCCAACCAATCGCCAAAGAAGTGTACATTGTTGGAAAGAGGAGAGTCTTATCTAACTTTTAATGAAAGTTTCAGCGAAATCGGAGCAGAATTGAGGGAACTATGGGACTTTTACCGCCAAAAATGTTCAGAAAAATTCGAGTCAGAAAGGCTTTTTTCTGACATTTTGTGATTGTTTTACATCCAATTTCCAACCAATTGCCAAAGAAGTGTACATTGTTGGAAAGAGGAGAGTCTTATCTAACTTTTAATGAAAGTTTCAGCGAAATCGGAGCAGAATGGAGCGAACTATGCGACTTTTACCGCCAAAAATGTTCAGAAAAATTCGAGTCAGAAAGGCTTTTTTCTGACATTTTGTGATTGTTTTATATCCAATTTCCAACCAATCGCCAAAGAAGTGTACATTGTTGGAAAGAAGAGAGTCTTATCTAACTTTTAATGAAAGTTTCAGCGAAATCGGAGCAGAATTGAGGGAACTATGGGACTTTTACCGCCAAAAATGTTCAGAAAAATTCGAGTCAGAAAGGCTTTTTTCTGACATTTTGTGATTGTTTTACATCCAATTTCCAACCAATTGCCAAAGAAGTGTACACTGTTGGAAAGAGGAGAGTGTTGCCTAACTTCTAATGAAAGTTTCAGCGAAATCGGAGCAGAATTGAGGGAACTATGGGACTTTTACCGCCAAAAATGTTCAGAAAAATTCGAGTCAGAAAGGCTTTTTTCTGACATTTTGTGATTGTTTTACATCCAATTTCCAACCAATTGCCAAAGAAGTGTACACTGTTGGAAAGAGGAGAGTCTTGCCTAACTTCTAATGAAAGTTTCAGCGAAATCGGAGCAGAATTGAGGGAACTATGGGACTTTTACCGCCAAAAATGTTCAGAAAAATTCGAGTCAGAAAGGCTTTTTTCTGATATTTTGTGATTGTTTTACATCCAATTTCCAACCAATTGCCAAAGAAGTGTACATTGTTGGAAAGAGAAGAGTCTTATCTAACTTCTAATGAAAGTTTCAGCGAAATCGGAGCAGAATTGAGGGAACTATGGGACTTTTACCGCCAAAAAAGTTTCAAAAAAATTCGAGTCAATGAGGCTTTTATGTGACATTTTCTGATTGTTTTACATCCAATTTCCAACCAATCGCCAAAGAAGTGTACATTGTTGGAAAGAGGAGAGTCTTATCTAACTTTTAATGAAAGTTTCAGCGAAATCGGAGCAGAATTGAGGGAACTATGCGACTTTTACCGCCAAAAATGTTCAGAAAAATTCGAGTCAGAAAGGCTTTTTTCTGACATTTTGTGATTGTTTTACATCCAATTTCCAACCAATTGCCAAAGAAGTGTACACTGTTGGAAAGAGGAGAGTCTTATCTAACTTCTAATGAAAGTTTCAGCGAAATCGGAGCAGAATTGAGGGAACTATGCGACTTTTACCGCCAAAAATGTTCAGAAAAATTCGAGTCAGAAAGGCTTTTTTCTGACATTTTGTGATTGTTTTACATCCAATTTCCAACCAATTGCCAAAGAAGTGTACATTGTTAGAAAGAAGAGAGCCTTATCTAACTTTTAATGAAAGTTTCAGCGAAATCGGAGCAGAATTGAGGGAACTATGGGACTTTTACCGCCAAAAATGTTCAGAAAAATTCGAGTCAGAAAGGCTTTTTTCTGACATTTTGTGATTGTTTTACATCCAATTTCCAACCAATTGCCAAAGAAGTGTACATTGTTGGAAAGAGGAGAGTCTTATCTAACTTTTAATGAAAGTTTCAGCGAAATCGGAGCAGAATTGAGGGAACTATGCGACTTTTACCGCCAAAAATGTTCAGAAAAATTCGAGTCAGAAAGGCTTTTTTCTGACATTTTGTGATTGTTTTACATCCAATTTCCAACCAATCGCCAAAGAAGTGTACATTGTTGGAAAGAGGAGAGTCTTATCTAACTTCTAATGAAAGTTTCAGCGAAATCGGAGCAGAATTGAGGGAACTATGGGACTTTTACCGCCAAAAATGTTCAGAAAAATTCGAGTCAGAAAGGCTTTTTTCTGACATTTTGTGATTGTTTTACATCCAATTTCCAACCAATTGCCAAAGAAGTGTACATTGTTGGAAAGAGGAGAGTCTTATCTAACTTTTAATGAAAGTTTCAGCGAAATCGGAGCAGAATTGAGGGAACTATGGGACTTTTACCGCCAAAAAAAGTTTCAAAAAAATTCGAGTCAATGAGGCTTTTATGTGACATTTTGTGATTGTTTTACATCCAATTTCCAACCAATCGCCAAAGAAGTGTACATTGTTGGAAAGAAGAGAGTCTTACCTAACTTACAATGAAAGTTTTAGCGAAATCGGAGTAGAATTGAGAGAACTATGGGACTTTTACCGCCAAAAATGTTCAGAAAAATTCGAGTCAGAAAGGCTTTTTTCTGATATTTTGTGATTGTTTTACATCCAATTTCCAACCAATTGCCAAAGAAGTGTACACTGTTGGAAAGAGGAGAGTCTTGCCTAACTTCTAATGAAAGTTTCAGCGAAATCGGAGCAGAATTGAGGGAACTATGGGACTTTTACCGCCAAAAATGTTCAGAAAAATTCGAGTCAGAAAGGCTTTTTTCTGATATTTTGTGATTGTTTTACATCCAATTTCCAACCAATTGCCAAAGAAGTGTACATTGTTGGAAAGAGAAGAGTCTTATCTAACTTCTAATGAAAGTTTCAGCGAAATCGGAGCAGAATTGAGGGAACTATGGGACTTTTACCGCCAAAAAAGTTTCAAAAAAATTCGAGTCAATGAGGCTTTTATGTGACATTTTCTGATTGTTTTACATCCAATTTCCAACCAATCGCCAAAGAAGTGTACATTGTTGGAAAGAGGAGAGTCTTATCTAACTTTTAATGAAAGTTTCAGCGAAATCGGAGCAGAATTGAGGGAACTATGCGACTTTTACCGCCAAAAATGTTCAGAAAAATTCGAGTCAGAAAGGCTTTTTTCTGACATTTTGTGATTGTTTTACATCCAATTTCCAACCAATTGCCAAAGAAGTGTACACTGTTGGAAAGAGGAGAGTCTTATCTAACTTCTAATGAAAGTTTCAGCGAAATCGGAGCAGAATTGAGGGAACTATGCGACTTTTACCGCCAAAAATGTTCAGAAAAATTCGAGTCAGAAAGGCTTTTTTCTGACATTTTGTGATTGTTTTACATCCAATTTCCAACCAATTGCCAAAGAAGTGTACACTGTTGGAAAGAGGAGAGTCTTATCTAACTTTTAATGAAAGTTTCAGCGAAATCGGAGCAGAATTGAGGGAACTATGGGACTTTTACCGCCAAAAAAAGTTTCAAAAAAATTCGAGTCAATGAGGCTTTTATGTGACATTTTGTGATTGTTTTACATCCAATTTCCAACCAATCGCCAAAGAAGTGTACATTGTTGGAAAGAGGAGAGTCTTATCTAACTTTTAATGAAAGTTTCAGCGAAATCGGAGCAGAATTGAGGGAACTATGGGACTTTTACCGCCAAAAATGTTCAGAAAAATTCGAGTCAGAAAGGCTTTTTTCTGACATTTTGTGATTGTTTTACATCCAATTTCCAACCAATTGCCAAAGAAGTGTACATTGTTGGAAAGAGGAGAGTCTTATCTAACTTTTAATGAAAGTTTCAGCGAAATCGGAGCAGAATGGAGCGAACTATGCGACTTTTACCGCCAAAAATGTTCAGAAAAATTCGAGTCAGAAAGGCTTTTTTCTGACATTTTGTGATTGTTTTACATCCAATTTCCAACCAATCGCCAAAGAAGTGTACATTGTTGGAAAGAAGAGAGTCTTATCTAACTTTTAATGAAAGTTTCAGCGAAATCGGAGCAGAATTGAGGGAACTATGGGACTTTTACCGCCAAAAATGTTCAGAAAAATTCGAGTCAGAAAGGCTTTTTTCTGACATTTTGTGATTGTTTTACATCCAATTTCCAACCAATTGCCAAAGAAGTGTACACTGTTGGAAAGAGGAGAGTGTTGCCTAACTTCTAATGAAAGTTTCAGCGAAATCGGAGCAGAATTGAGGGAACTATGGGACTTTTACCGCCAAAAATGTTCAGAAAAATTCGAGTCAGAAAGGCTTTTTTCTGACATTTTGTGATTGTTTTACATCCAATTTCCAACCAATTGCCAAAGAAGTGTACACTGTTGGAAAGAGGAGAGTCTTGCCTAACTTCTAATGAAAGTTTCAGCGAAATCGGAGCAGAATTGAGGGAACTATGGGACTTTTACCGCCAAAAATGTTCAGAAAAATTCGAGTCAGAAAGGCTTTTTTCTGATATTTTGTGATTGTTTTACATCCAATTTCCAACCAATTGCCAAAGAAGTGTACATTGTTGGAAAGAGAAGAGTCTTATCTAACTTCTAATGAAAGTTTCAGCGAAATCGGAGCAGAATTGAGGGAACTATGGGACTTTTACCGCCAAAAAAGTTTCAAAAAAATTCGAGTCAATGAGGCTTTTATGTGACATTTTGTGATTGTTTTACATCCAATTTCCAACCAATCGCCAAAGAAGTGTACATTGTTGGAAAGAGGAGAGTCTTATCTAACTTTTAATGAAAGTTTCAGCGAAATCGGAGCAGAATTGAGGGAACTATGGGACTTTTACCGCCAAAAAAAGTTTCAAAAAAATTCGAGTCAATGAGGCTTTTATGTGACATTTTCTGATTGTTTTACATCCAATTTCCAACCAATTGCCAAAGAAGTGTACATTGTTGGAAAGAAGAGAGTCTTATCTAACTTTTAATGAAAGTTTCAGCGAAATCGGAGCAGAATTGAGGGAACTATGGGACTTTTACCGCCAAAAAAAGTTTCAAAAAAATTCGAGTCAATGAGGCTTTTATGTGACATTTTCTGATTGTTTTACATCCAATTTCCAACCAATCGCCAAAGAAGTGTACATTGTTGGAAAGAGGAGAGTCTTATCTAATTTTTAATGAAAGTTTCAGCGAAATCGGAGCAGAATTGAGGGAACTATGCGACTTTTACCGCCAAAAATGTTCAGAAAAATTCGAGTCAGAAAGGCTTTTTTCTGACATTTTGTGATTGTTTTACATCCAATTTCCAACCAATTGCCAAAGAAGTGTACATTGTTGGAAAGAGGAGAGTCTTATCTAACTTCTAATGAAAGTTTCAGCGAAATCGGAGCAGAATTGAGGGAACTATGCGACTTTTACCGCCAAAAATGTTCAGAAAAATTCGAGTCAGAAAGGCTTTTTTCTGACATTTTGTGATTGTTTTACATCCAATTTCCAACCAATTGCCAAAGAAGTGTACACTGTTGGAAAGAGGAGAGTCTTATCTAACTTTTAATGAAAGTTTCAGCGAAATCGGAGCAGAATTGAGGGAACTATGCGACTTTTACCGCCAAAAATGTTCAGAAAAATTCGAGTCAGAAAGGCTTTTTTCTGACATTTTGTGATTGTTTTACATCCAATTTCCAACCAATTGCCAAAGAAGTGTACATTGTTGGAAAGAGGAGAGTCTTATCTAACTTCTAATGAAAGTTTCAGCGAAATCGGAGCAGAATTGAGGGAACTATGCGACTTTTACCGCCAAAAATGTTCAGAAAAATTCGAGTCAGAAAGGCTTTTTTCTGACATTTTGTGATTGTTTTACATCCAATTTCCAACCAATCGCCAAAGAAGTGTACATTGTTGGAAAGAGGAGAGTCTTATCTAACTTTTAATGAAAGTTTCAGCGAAATCGGAGCAGAATTGAGGGAACTATGGGACTTTTACCGCCAAAAATGTTCAGAAAAATTCGAGTCAGAAAGGCTTTTTTCTGACATTTTGTGATTGTTTTACATCCAATTTCCAACCAATTGCCAAAGAAGTGTACATTGTTGGAAAGAGGAGAGTCTTATCTAACTTTTAATGAAAGTTTCAGCGAAATCGGAGCAGAATTGAGTGAACTATGCGACTTTTACCGCCAAAAATGTTCAGAAAAATTCGAGTCAGAAAGGCTTTTTTCTGACATTTTGTGATTGTTTTACATCCAATTTCCAACCAATTGCCAAAGAAGTGTACACTGTTGGAAAGAGGAGAGTCTTATCTAACTTTTAATGAAAGTTTCAGCGAAATCGGAGCAGAATTGAGGGAACTATGGGACTTTTACCGCCAAAAAAAGTTTCAAAAAAATTCGAGTCAATGAGGCTTTTATGTGACATTTTGTGATTGTTTTACATCCAATTTCCACCCAATCGCCAAAGAAGTGTACATTGTTGGAAAGAGGAGAGTCTTATCTAACTTTTAATGAAAGTTTCAGCGAAATCGGAGCAGAATTGAGGGAACTATGGGACTTTTACCGCCAAAAAAAGTTTCAAAAAAATTCGAGTCAATGAGGCTTTTATGTGACATTTTCTGATTGTTTTACATCCAATTTCCAACTAATCGCCAAAGAAGTGTACATTGTTGGAAAGAAGAGAGTCTTATCTAACTTTTAATGAAAGTTTCAGGGAAATCGGAGCAGAATTGAGGGAACTATGGGACTTTTACCGCCAAAAAAAGTTTCAAAAAAATTCGAGTCAATGAGGCTTTTATGTGACATTTTGTGATTGTTTTACATCCAATTTCCAACCAATTGCCAAAGAAGTGTACATTGTTGGAAAGAGGAGAGTCTTATATAACATATAATGAAAGTTTCAGCGAAATCGGAGCAGAATTGAGGGAACTATGCGACTTTTACCGCCAAAAATGTTCAGAAAAATTCGAGTCAGAAAGGCTTTTTTCTGACATTTTGTGATTGTTTTACATCCAATTTCCAACCAATCGCCAAAGAAGTGTACATTGTTGGAAAGAGGAGAGTCTTATCTAACTTCTAATGAAAGTTTCAGCGAAATCGGAGCAGAATTGAGGGAACTATGCGACTTTTACCGCCAAAAATGTTCAGAAAAATTCGAGTCAGAAAGGCTTTTTTCTGATATTTTGTGATTGTTTTACATCCAATTTCCAACCAATCGCCAAAGAAGTGTACATTGTTGGAAAGAGGAGAGTCTTATCTAACTTTTAATGAAAGTTTCAGCGAAATCGGAGCAGAATTGAGGGAACTATGGGACTTTTACCGCCAAAAATGTTCAGAAAAATTCGAGTCAGAAAGGCTTTTTTCTGACATTTTGTGATTGTTTTACATCCAATTTCCAACCAATTGCCAAAGAAGTGTACACTGTTGGAAAGAGGAGAGTCTTATCTAACTTTTAATGAAAGTTTCAGCGAAATCGGAGCAGAATTGAGGGAACTATGCGACTTTTACCGCCAAAAATGTTCAGAAAAATTCGAGTCAGAAAGGCTTTTTTCTGACATTTTGTGATTGTTTTACATCCAATTTCCAACCAATCGCCAAAGAAGTGTACATTGTTGGAAAGAGGAGAGTCTTATCTAACTTTTAATGAAAGTTTCAGCGAAATCGGAGCAGAATTGAGGGAACTATGGGACTTTTACCGCCAAAAATGTTCAGAAAAATTCGAGTCAGAAAGGCTTTTTTCTGACATTTTGTGATTGTTTTACATCCAATTTCCAACCAATTGCCAAAGAAGTGTACATTGTTGGAAAGAGGAGAGTCTTATCTAACTTTTAATGAAAGTTTCAGCGAAATCGGAGCAGAATTGAGGGAACTATGCGACTTTTACCGCCAAAAATGTTCAGAAAAATTCGAGTCAGAAAGGCTTTTTTCTGACATTTTGTGATTGTTTTACATCCAATTTCCAACCAATCGCCAAAGAAGTGTACATTGTTGGAAAGAGGAGAGTCTTATCTAACTTCTAATGAAAGTTTCAGCGAAATCGGAGCAGAATTGAGGGAACTATGGGACTTTTACCGCCAAAAATGTTCAGAAAAATTCGAGTCAGAAAGGCTTTTTTCTGACATTTTGTGATTGTTTTACATCCAATTTCCAACCAATTGCCAAAGAAGTGTACATTGTTGGAAAGAGGAGAGTCTTATCTAACTTTTAATGAAAGTTTCAGCGAAATCGGAGCAGAATTGAGGGAACTATGGGACTTTTACCGCCAAAAAAAAGTTTCAAAAAAATTCGAGTCAATGAGGCTTTTATGTGACATTTTGTGATTGTTTTACATCCAATTTCCAACCAATCGCCAAAGAAGTGTACATTGTTGGAAAGAAGAGAGTCTTACCTAACTTACAATGAAAGTTTTAGCGAAATCGGAGTAGAATTGAGAGAACTATGGGACTTTTACCGCCAAAAATGTTCAGAAAAATTCGAGTCAGAAAGGCTTTTTTCTGACATTTTGTGATTGTTTTACATCCAATTTCCAACCAATTGCCAAAGAAGTGTACACTGTTGGAAAGAGGAGAGTCTTGCCTAACTTCTAATGAAAGTTTCAGCGAAATCGGAGCAGAATTGAGGGAACTATGGGACTTTTACCGCCAAAAATGTTCAGAAAAATTCGAGTCAGAAAGGCTTTTTTCTGATATTTTGTGATTGTTTTACATCCAATTTCCAACCAATTGCCAAAGAAGTGTACATTGTTGGAAAGAGAAGAGTCTTATCTAACTTCTAATGAAAGTTTCAGCGAAATCGGAGCAGAATTGAGGGAACTATGGGACTTTTACCGCCAAAAAAGTTTCAAAAAAATTCGAGTCAATGAGGCTTTTATGTGACATTTTCTGATTGTTTTACATCCAATTTCCAACCAATCGCCAAAGAAGTGTACATTGTTGGAAAGAGGAGAGTCTTATCTAACTTTTAATGAAAGTTTCAGCGAAATCGGAGCAGAATTGAGGGAACTATGCGACTTTTACCGCCAAAAATGTTCAGAAAAATTCGAGTCAGAAAGGCTTTTTTCTGACATTTTGTGATTGTTTTACATCCAATTTCCAACCAATTGCCAAAGAAGTGTACACTGTTGGAAAGAGGAGAGTCTTATCTAACTTCTAATGAAAGTTTCAGCGAAATCGGAGCAGAATTGAGGGAACTATGCGACTTTTACCGCCAAAAATGTTCAGAAAAATTCGAGTCAGAAAGGCTTTTTTCTGACATTTTGTGATTGTTTTACATCCAATTTCCAACCAATTGCCAAAGAAGTGTACACTGTTGGAAAGAGGAGAGTCTTATCTAACTTTTAATGAAAGTTTCAGCGAAATCGGAGCAGAATTGAGGGAACTATGGGACTTTTACCGCCAAAAAAAGTTTCAAAAAAATTCGAGTCAATGAGGCTTTTATGTGACATTTTGTGATTGTTTTACATCCAATTTCCAACCAATCGCCAAAGAAGTGTACATTGTTGGAAAGAGGAGAGTCTTATCTAACTTTTAATGAAAGTTTCAGCGAAATCGGAGCAGAATTGAGGGAACTATGGGACTTTTACCGCCAAAAATGTTCAGAAAAATTCGAGTCAGAAAGGCTTTTTTCTGACATTTTGTGATTGTTTTACATCCAATTTCCAACCAATTGCCAAAGAAGTGTACATTGTTGGAAAGAGGAGAGTCTTATCTAACTTTTAATGAAAGTTTCAGCGAAATCGGAGCAGAATGGAGCGAACTATGCGACTTTTACCGCCAAAAATGTTCAGAAAAATTCGAGTCAGAAAGGCTTTTTTCTGACATTTTGTGATTGTTTTACATCCAATTTCCAACCAATCGCCAAAGAAGTGTACATTGTTGGAAAGAAGAGAGTCTTATCTAACTTTTAATGAAAGTTTCAGCGAAATCGGAGCAGAATTGAGGGAACTATGGGACTTTTACCGCCAAAAATGTTCAGAAAAATTCGAGTCAGAAAGGCTTTTTTCTGACATTTTGTGATTGTTTTACATCCAATTTCCAACCAATTGCCAAAGAAGTGTACACTGTTGGAAAGAGGAGAGTGTTGCCTAACTTCTAATGAAAGTTTCAGCGAAATCGGAGCAGAATTGAGGGAACTATGGGACTTTTACCGCCAAAAATGTTCAGAAAAATTCGAGTCAGAAAGGCTTTTTTCTGACATTTTGTGATTGTTTTACATCCAATTTCCAACCAATTGCCAAAGAAGTGTACACTGTTGGAAAGAGGAGAGTCTTGCCTAACTTCTAATGAAAGTTTCAGCGAAATCGGAGCAGAATTGAGGGAACTATGGGACTTTTACCGCCAAAAATGTTCAGAAAAATTCGAGTCAGAAAGGCTTTTTTCTGATATTTTGTGATTGTTTTACATCCAATTTCCAACCAATTGCCAAAGAAGTGTACATTGTTGGAAAGAGAAGAGTCTTATCTAACTTCTAATGAAAGTTTCAGCGAAATCGGAGCAGAATTGAGGGAACTATGGGACTTTTACCGCCAAAAAAGTTTCAAAAAAATTCGAGTCAATGAGGCTTTTATGTGACATTTTGTGATTGTTTTACATCCAATTTCCAACCAATCGCCAAAGAAGTGTACATTGTTGGAAAGAGGAGAGTCTTATCTAACTTTTAATGAAAGTTTCAGCGAAATCGGAGCAGAATTGAGGGAACTATGGGACTTTTACCGCCAAAAAAAGTTTCAAAAAAATTCGAGTCAATGAGGCTTTTATGTGACATTTTCTGATTGTTTTACATCCAATTTCCAACCAATTGCCAAAGAAGTGTACATTGTTGGAAAGAAGAGAGTCTTATCTAACTTTTAATGAAAGTTTCAGCGAAATCGGAGCAGAATTGAGGGAACTATGGGACTTTTACCGCCAAAAAAAGTTTCAAAAAAATTCGAGTCAATGAGGCTTTTATGTGACATTTTCTGATTGTTTTACATCCAATTTCCAACCAATCGCCAAAGAAGTGTACATTGTTGGAAAGAGGAGAGTCTTATCTAATTTTTAATGAAAGTTTCAGCGAAATCGGAGCAGAATTGAGGGAACTATGCGACTTTTACCGCCAAAAATGTTCAGAAAAATTCGAGTCAGAAAGGCTTTTTTCTGACATTTTGTGATTGTTTTACATCCAATTTCCAACCAATTGCCAAAGAAGTGTACATTGTTGGAAAGAGGAGAGTCTTATCTAACTTCTAATGAAAGTTTCAGCGAAATCGGAGCAGAATTGAGGGAACTATGCGACTTTTACCGCCAAAAATGTTCAGAAAAATTCGAGTCAGAAAGGCTTTTTTCTGACATTTTGTGATTGTTTTACATCCAATTTCCAACCAATTGCCAAAGAAGTGTACACTGTTGGAAAGAGGAGAGTCTTATCTAACTTTTAATGAAAGTTTCAGCGAAATCGGAGCAGAATTGAGGGAACTATGCGACTTTTACCGCCAAAAATGTTCAGAAAAATTCGAGTCAGAAAGGCTTTTTCTGACATTTTGTGATTGTTTTACATCCAATTTCCAACCAATTGCCAAAGAAGTGTACATTGTTGGAAAGAGGAGAGTCTTATCTAACTTCTAATGAAAGTTTCAGCGAAATCGGAGCAGAATTGAGGGAACTATGCGACTTTTACCGCCAAAAATGTTCAGAAAAATTCGAGTCAGAAAGGCTTTTTTCTGACATTTTGTGATTGTTTTACATCCAATTTCCAACCAATCGCCAAAGAAGTGTACATTGTTGGAAAGAGGAGAGTCTTATCTAACTTTTAATGAAAGTTTCAGCGAAATCGGAGCAGAATTGAGGGAACTATGGGACTTTTACCGCCAAAAATGTTCAGAAAAATTCGAGTCAGAAAGGCTTTTTTCTGACATTTTGTGATTGTTTTACATCCAATTTCCAACCAATTGCCAAAGAAGTGTACATTGTTGGAAAGAGGAGAGTCTTATCTAACTTTTAATGAAAGTTTCAGCGAAATCGGAGCAGAATTGAGTGAACTATGCGACTTTTACCGCCAAAAATGTTCAGAAAAATTCGAGTCAGAAAGGCTTTTTTCTGACATTTTGTGATTGTTTTACATCCAATTTCCAACCAATTGCCAAAGAAGTGTACACTGTTGGAAAGAGGAGAGTCTTATCTAACTTTTAATGAAAGTTTCAGCGAAATCGGAGCAGAATTGAGGGAACTATGGGACTTTTACCGCCAAAAAAAGTTTCAAAAAAATTCGAGTCAATGAGGCTTTTATGTGACATTTTGTGATTGTTTTACATCCAATTTCCACCCAATCGCCAAAGAAGTGTACATTGTTGGAAAGAGGAGAGTCTTATCTAACTTTTAATGAAAGTTTCAGCGAAATCGGAGCAGAATTGAGGGAACTATGGGACTTTTACCGCCAAAAAAAGTTTCAAAAAAATTCGAGTCAATGAGGCTTTTATGTGACATTTTCTGATTGTTTTACATCCAATTTCCAACTAATCGCCAAAGAAGTGTACATTGTTGGAAAGAAGAGAGTCTTATCTAACTTTTAATGAAAGTTTCAGGGAAATCGGAGCAGAATTGAGGGAACTATGGGACTTTTACCGCCAAAAAAAGTTTCAAAAAAAATTCGAGTCAATGAGGCTTTTATGTGACATTTTGTGATTGTTTTACATCCAATTTCCAACCAATTGCCAAAGAAGTGTACATTGTTGGAAAGAGGAGAGTCTTATATAACATATAATGAAAGTTTCAGCGAAATCGGAGCAGAATTGAGGGAACTATGCGACTTTTACCGCCAAAAATGTTCAGAAAAATTCGAGTCAGAAAGGCTTTTTTCTGACATTTTGTGATTGTTTTACATCCAATTTCCAACCAATCGCCAAAGAAGTGTACATTGTTGGAAAGAGGAGAGTCTTATCTAACTTCTAATGAAAGTTTCAGCGAAATCGGAGCAGAATTGAGGGAACTATGCGACTTTTACCGCCAAAAATGTTCAGAAAAATTCGAGTCAGAAAGGCTTTTTTCTGATATTTTGTGATTGTTTTACATCCAATTTCCAACCAATCGCCAAAGAAGTGTACATTGTTGGAAAGAGGAGAGTCTTATCTAACTTTTAATGAAAGTTTCAGCGAAATCGGAGCAGAATTGAGGGAACTATGGGACTTTTACCGCCAAAAATGTTCAGAAAAATTCGAGTCAGAAAGGCTTTTTTCTGACATTTTGTGATTGTTTTACATCCAATTTCCAACCAATTGCCAAAGAAGTGTACACTGTTGGAAAGAGGAGAGTCTTATCTAACTTTTAATGAAAGTTTCAGCGAAATCGGAGCAGAATTGAGGGAACTATGCGACTTTTACCGCCAAAAATGTTCAGAAAAATTCGAGTCAGAAAGGCTTTTTTTCTGACATTTTGTGATTGTTTTACATCCAATTTCCAACCAATCGCCAAAGAAGTGTACATTGTTGGAAAGAGGAGAGTCTTATCTAACTTTTAATGAAAGTTTCAGCGAAATCGGAGCAGAATTGAGGGAACTATGGGACTTTTACCGCCAAAAATGTTCAGAAAAATTCGAGTCAGAAAGGCTTTTTTTCTGACATTTTGTGATTGTTTTACATCCAATTTCCAACCAATTGCCAAGAAGTGTAACATTGTTGGAAAGAGGAGAGTCTTATCTAACTTTTAATGAAAGTTTCAGCGAAATCGGAGCAGAATTGAGCGAACTATGCGACTTTTACCGCCAAAAATGTTCAGAAAAATTCGAGTCAGAAAGGCTTTTTTCTGACATTTTGTGATTGTTTTACATCCAATTTCCAACCAATTGCCAAAGAAGTGTACACTGTTGGAAAGAGGAGAGTCTTATCTAACTTTTAATGAAAGTTTCAGCGAAATCGGAGCAGAATTGAGGGAACTATGGGACTTTTACCGCCAAAAAAAGTTTCAAAAAAATTCGAGTCAATGAGGCTTTTATGTGACATTTTGTGATTGTTTTACATCCAATTTCCAACCAATCGCCAAAGAAGTGTACATTGTTGGAAAGAGGAGAGTCTTATCTAACTTTTAATGAAAGTTTCAGCGAAATCGGAGCAGAATTGAGGGAACTATGGGACTTTTACCGCCAAAAATGTTCAGAAAAATTCGAGTCAGAAAGGCTTTTTTCTGACATTTTTGTGATTGTTTTACATCCAATTTCCAACCAATTGCCAAAGAAGTGTACATTGTTGGAAAGAGGAGAGTCTTATCTAACTTTTAATGAAAGTTTCAGCGAAATCGGAGCAGAATGGAGCGAACTATGCGACTTTTACCGCCAAAAATGTTCAGAAAAATTCGAGTCAGAAAGGCTTTTTTCTGACATTTTGTGATTGTTTTACATCCAATTTCCAACCAATCGCCAAAGAAGTGTACATTGTTGGAAAGAAGAGAGTCTTATCTAACTTTTAATGAAAGTTTCAGCGAAATCGGAGCAGAATTGAGGGAACTATGGGACTTTTACCGCCAAAAATGTTCAGAAAAATTCGAGTCAGAAAGGCTTTTTTCTGACATTTTGTGATTGTTTTACATCCAATTTCCAACCAATTGCCAAAGAAGTGTACACTGTTGGAAAGAGGAGAGTGTTGCCTAACTTCTAATGAAAGTTTCAGCGAAATCGGAGCAGAATTGAGGGAACTATGGGACTTTTACCGCCAAAAATGTTCAGAAAAATTCGAGTCAGAAAGGCTTTTTTCTGACATTTTGTGATTGTTTTACATCCAATTTCCAACCAATTGCCAAAGAAGTGTACACTGTTGGAAAGAGGAGAGTCTTGCCTAACTTCTAATGAAAGTTTCAGCGAAATCGGAGCAGAATTGAGGGAACTATGGGACTTTTACCGCCAAAAA